>NW_026622028.1:0-23359 GCF_003711565.1 Takifugu flavidus | reverse complement strand
CATTGACCTGCACTATTTCTTACTATTTATGTATATACTGTATATATGTCTTATTTTATTTATCTTATTCTAGTGTTGTCTTCTTTATGTTGAATGTCGCAGCGTCACACCAAGACAAATTCCTAGCTTGTGTAATACTGTGTATTACATGAACAATGGCAATAAATCTGCTTCTGATTCTGATTCTGATTATTGGAGTTGTTGACATGTTGGAAATGTGATTGTTGGCAGGTGTGATGTTTGGGTGCGTGAGTGTGTGGAGAGGGAAATGGCCTGTGTGTTGATGCCTTTTGTTTGTCTTGTTTTCCTGGTTCTGTCACTAGGGGGCGTGGTGGGTTCACCTGGGCACCGCTCGCTGGTGACCGTCACACCTGCAGCTGGTTACCAATCAGCACCCTTCAAAAGCCGCTGCCTCCCGATCAGCGTCTGCTCGTTTTCATCGGCTTTGTGCTAAACGTGGGTCAACGGTGTCTTCCTGGTTCCGTCCCTTCAAGTAACTTTCCCCGTTTTCCTCACGTCTCTTCCTGGGTCACCACGCGCCCCTCATTGGGAGGAACGATCTGCACTTCACGCGCCTTTTCACCACGTGGTGCAGCTATCTGAGTGAATTAAAGTATTCTGTTAACACCGTCAGCTGTTTGGCTGCTCACGGGTCCTGCCTGAATCAAATTAGTGAATTTATTATCATTTATGTAATGATGTAAATATTATTGTAAATTGGATTTATGTGATTTTTTAAAATGTGGACTCCAGGAAGAGAAGCTGTTGTAGAAGTAACAGCTAATGGGGATACAAAAGAATAAACAAATAAACCTTCAGCTTTTTGGCCAGATTATTAATGTGCACATGAAAAATGGCCAATCTGTGGTAAAATAATTAAAATAACAGTTCAAGTAGATAGTTTGGGTCTGTATCTGTGTTCATGTTAATGGCATTAATGCAGTGGAGTCATTAAATCTCCATGTTTGTGTCTCTGACAGCAGATCAGAATATAAACTCGTTAATGAGAAATATTTAATAAAAGAATGTAGAAAATTAAAGCAACAGTAGTCAGAAAATTAACTTCATAAAAGGTTTTATTCAACTCTCAGTGGGAAAAGTGTGACTCCTCCTCATGTGTGTCAACGCAGCACCGGTGATGCCATAGCAACAGTCATGCATCTCCCACTAAAGCACCATAAAGCACCATTCATATTCATATATATTGTTTTAATACATTATACATTTTGCAAATGGAAATCTTGGATTAATTAACCCTTGTCTGTAACCTTTTCTTTTTTTAGCAAAACAAAACTGATTCAGTTAATTATTTATTCTAGCTGACATTCATTTTAAAAGGAAATAAAACAAAAAAATGAGGAATTTAATTATTAAATAAGCTCTAATGATGGTCAAAGGCATCTTTAGTTGTTATTTTCCCAATAGTTGGAATAAAGTTAAAGTAGTTTAACCCCAGAACACATGAGGTCCACCAAACCTCCAAACAGTGATGAACAAACATACAAACAACATAACAGTTGAATTAGAAAAATTGTGACCTATATGGACATGGACTCTAACTTCCCTCCACTTTTGTGAACAAACCATTCATTTGAGAGGTCTGCAGGTGTCATTCTCGTAAAAATGACACAAACAAACATCATTAAGGGAATAATGTCTCAAAAATGTCTAAACTTAGGAATTACATTTGTTTCATCTAAATTTCTGCTGCTCCTACATTTGTGTTCATGTTAATGACATTAATGCAGTGGAGTCATTAAAGCTCCATGTTTGTGTCTCTGACAGCAGGTCAGAATTTAAACTCATTAATGAGAAATAACTAATGAAAGAAAGTAGAAAATTAAAGCAACAGAGGTCAGAAAATTAACTTAATAAAAGGTTTTATTCAACTCTCAGTGGAAAAAGTGTGACTCCTCCTCATGTGTGTCTGTGTTTCACTAGAACAGGTGAGTTTCTGTCTTCTGCAGAACATTTGCATGTTTTTCTGCATGGTGCTCCTCAGAGTTTAAAGTTCTGATGTCACAGAGAGTCTGAACTCTCTTCACGCTCTCACACTGAAAACTTCAGCATCACCATGTTGTCAATAATTCTGACTGTCATCTTTCTGAGTCAGGGTGAGACTTTTCAACATTGTTTGATTTAATCCTCTTCTTCTTTCCAAGGAGGCTGAAATCATTTCATTTTTACATCATAACTGCTCCTCCAGGCTCTTTTCAACTGCTCTTTTTAACATTTGTTGTTTGTCATTTCAGAATCTTCTGCCAACAACTTTCTGACTCAGGCTGATAAATTCAAGTCTGTTAGTGTTGGAGGGTCTGTGACCATCAGCGCCACAGGAAGCTCAAATATTGACGATGATCTCAGCTGGTACCTTCAGAAACCTGGACAGGCTCCTAAACTTCTGATATATGATGTATCAAGTCTCGACACAGGAACGCCGTCTCGATTCAGTGGCAGCAGATCTGGTTCTCAGTACACTCTAACCATCACTGGTGTTCAGGCTGAAGATGCTGGAGATTATTACTGTCTGGGTGTACACAGCACATTCACACAGTGATTTAGAGCCGTACAAAAACCTCCCTCAGTGTGACTGAAGTGAAAACAGCAGCTGCAGCTGCAGACGATGAAGAGTCACCAGCAGAACTGGTTCAGTCAACACCAGAGTCACCAAGTACAAACCAGATTCATTTAAACACAAGTCAAATCAGTTTAAAAGCTTTAAAATAACCATGAAAAATGCAGAAATACTCAGTTTAACCATTAATAGAGGAATGATATATTACAAGTTACAACTGATACAAAATCATTAGTAATAATTAACCATTAAATCAGTAATTACATTTACGCAAGTGCTGCTTCTATGTGCAGATTTGATGAACTTTTCTTCATTTATTTTGATTATTTATGATACTGTAATAAAACAAATAATGCAGAGAATATAAAGGAATAAACTCCTATCAGCCATGAAACACATTCATGTTCATATTCATGAATATAAATCAATCTACAACGAGCTGTAACCATCTCTTCGAACATGTTTTATTATATTTTGAGGAGGATATTACTCCTCTTCTTCAACCATGATTGTTTGAGTTCTTCCAAATTTTTCTGTTGAAAACAGACAAAAACTAAAGACAATGTGGAGTAAAGATGGTTGATGACCAGATTGTGATGCTTTATTTGAAAAGTCAGGGAAGATAAACAACCAAGCAGAAATGTCTTCATCACTTCAAGCTTTAATAGCAACATCATCATCATCATCATCATCACCAACAGGAGCAACATGACAATGATTTAGCGCTCTCACATCTAGCTGCTGAGCTACACACGTGATTGTGTCAGACGTGACAGCCGTGTTGTTCTCTGACACACAAACTACAAACATTTAAAGTCATCTTGCTCAGAGCAGCAGCCGTGTTCCTCCTGCTCTCCCCACACACACAGCTCCTGTGCTGGGCTTCATCCAGCCCCTCTAGCCTTTACACTGGCTCCTGAGGATGGGCTGGCTCTGAACGTGGCCATGATGGTTGACCTTGCAGGAGTAATTCTCTCCTTTCATCCAGCTCTCCTTGCTCAGGGTCAGGGTGCTGACGCTGCTGTAGCTTCCGCTCTTCTCCTCCTCTGAGGTGGTCAGGACGCCCTCTGTCACCTCCGTACCGTCCACCTCCCAGCTCACCTGGGCTCCCTGAGGAGAGTACTTGGTCAGCAGGCAGGCCAGCGTGGCCGAGCCCCCAGGGAGCTGCTCAGAGGAGGGGGAGAGCAGAGAGACGGAGGGTCTGGTCATGGTGCCGGCTGGAGGGGAGAGCAGAGACACGCACGTCAACTCTGACTGCATCTGACATATTTACAGCTACACTTCAATCATACGTCCTTAATCAGTGTTTGCTCTGTTTAATATTGAGTTAAAGCAGTAAATAATTCACGTCTTTACTGACTGGCTTGAAATAAATGTGTGTTCAGTTACAGACTTTGACATCTGTCTGTTTCACTTCCCTTTCTCAGCTTTAAACGAACAAACGATCGACTCAAACTAAAATCTCTGCACATTTTACATTTATCGAATTACATCGTATTCAGATTTTAGATCATTAAAGATAATAAAATCAGTGAAACTGTGAAATATTTTACACGTTAAAATCAAGAAAGTAGATCTTGGACACGCTTTCTCAAACATTAACAACTAACAAAGTTTATGATTGTTATTAACAGAAGAAATTCTCCAAGAATCAACATTAACAGTCTCTTGTTAATTTTACTGAAATATAACCAGACTTTTCAAATTCGCTGATTCAGGTTTTACAACACAAACTTAACAATCCTACAAACAAACAAAATCTATAAAAATATGATGACTTTAAAATAATGTTCTTTGTCTTTGGTAAAATTAAACACTGTTGACATGTTTTGAACAGTAAAGATAAATTTACTTACAGAATATGATGAGTTTGGTTCCTCCACCAAACGTGTACCACAGTGATACAAACTCATCAAGTGGTCGTACAAAAACCTCCTGCACTGTCAACAAGCAGCTACCCACTGAAAATTCACATCTTTTTCTCTCAAAAATGGATTATTACCAGTTGATTTAATGCACCAACATTTTCAATAGATGAAATTTCTCTTTGAATTTGAACGATTTGATCACTTTTACACATCAGTCTCTTTACATGATCAAAACTGATGTGGATCAGTTACAATATTCTCATTCTACATTTTAATTTGTGGTTTAAAAAATACAATTTCAATTTATTTCAAATGAATAACATTTTACAAAGTCAGCTCCAAAAGTGGCCAAGAAATTGTCTTTTTAAAGCTAAAACTGCTGAATCCAGTTTAAAAATGCCAACATTCTCACATCAGCATCTGTTGTTGATGCTCAGCTGTATTTGTCAAATCTTTTCTTCAGTTCCATGAAGAAGAAAGTTGCTTTTAATCCAAGCTGTGTTTGTGTTGATTTTGTCTGCTCGTGCCTTCAGTGTGTTGAGAGCAGAGACATCATTTCCATAGAGAGGAGGCTTTGCATCATCAGCTGATCTGAGAAGGTTTATAGTGGTGTTAGTTCAACACTGCAGGACTCAGATCTGTCAGTCAACACAGCAGAAAGCACAAGCAGCATGACTCTCATCACCATCCTCATCTGGACGCTGACCTGCTGCTCTTTTACAGGTTTGTTCCCTCACAACCTCAAAGATGTCCTTGTGTCTTTTCTCTCCTCTCTTTCTGCTGATAAATGATGTGTTTTTGTCTGCAGGATGCAGCGGTCAGGTGACTGTGACTCAGCCTGCAGTGATCACATCTACTCCAGGATCCACTGTCGCTCTCACCTGTAAAACAATCCCTGCTGTTGGCAGCTGTCATAATGGACAATCAAATAGTGATTGTATGTTCTGGTTTCAACAGAAACCTGGACAGCCTCCACAGCTGCTAGTAAGACATGTCAGAATAAATCATTCAGGAACAGCAGCTCGGTTTAGTGGCAGTGGCAGCAGCACCGACTTCACTTTGACCATCAGTGGAGTTCAGACTCAAGATGAAGCAGTTTATTACTGTCTGGGCTACAATAGTGATGGAACGTTCACACAGTGATTTAGAGTGGAACAAACCCTCAGCACACCTGCTTAACGGAAAATTTCTGATCCACATCATTGAGCACAAAGCCGACAACAACTTCTCAAGCATCTCTTACAGGTATGAAGACATCTGCAACAATTTTGTCATAAACATAGCTGTCTAGATATTTATTCATTATTTGTAAATGAATTTCAGAAATTTTTATGGCGGTGGTGGCTCATTCTACTGGGAACTGGGCTGAGAAATGGGTAGTTGAGGAAGGTGCCAGAACACCTTCAGAGTACTGCCGAGCTACCCTTAAGCAAGACACTGAACCCTCAAATTCTGATATAGGGCCCTGGATGAGGGGTGGAACCTGCCTTCGCCCACATGTGCACCCTCCCTGTGACCCCGAAACGGAAAAAGCGGTCATGATGAGGAATTTAAGAATTTTCACCACCAAAAAACATAAACATCAAACTCTTTGCAGAGTGTTCAGTAACTCCCAGTGGGAATCAAATTACTAGTAAATGTTTTAAGGTGTTCCTTGACTCAGCACACCAACATGTGCTGAGTCAGTTGCTTTTGGTCTGTTGGGATCTGATTCACATGAAGTTCACAAAGTCACAGAGATTAAGTGTGTTTGTCCTCTGTGTAGGTCTGATCTTACTGCGTGCATTGTTCCCAACAAGGATTACGCTTTATTGGATTGGCTGCAGGTGACGTAGACGGACATTGTCGCTCGGTAACATTTGGATCCGTTCCCAGGTCATCACAGTCAAGGCGACACGTCAGACTACAGAAGAACATGGAAGCACCACCACGGAGTAGCGTTTATCCACAAGGATATCATCGCTGTTCCCATTCCTGGAATAAACTCGTCCATCTCCCAGTTGCCATTGTTTGCAGCCACATTTGAATTCCAGAAGTGACACCAGCAGAAAGGCTCACCGGTGGACCTTCACAGGTCCAGGTTCTCCAGAGGCTCTGGTCTAAATCCTGATGTCACGCCCTAACTTAGTTTAACGTCACGGTGAGTGTAAGCACTAGTTCCGCACACACACTGGATTAATGCTGTCTCACCGTTGACCTCTGCCCTCATCCCCTGAAAACTGCCGTGTCGTTCTAGAGTCTACGCGGCGAACGCGTGTCAGAGGTTCTAATTCCTGATGAATTGTATCTCCTGTATGATAAATCTTCAGGAAAAGTGTGGCCGTCACATGGGAAAGGCTGTTGTGTTTTTTAATGAATGGAATGACTTTGAGTCGTAATGGCCCATAATGAGCTATAAGTGGAGAGGCTTATCAGTGCTGATGCTTTCTTTAATAAGACCTGAGTGACTGGGGAGAAGCCTCTGTTAGCATCAGGTAGGGATAATCCATTAGGCTTTACCAAGAATCCTTTAGTCAATGTTTCCTCCCCCAGACTGGATCAGCTCCCTGGTGTGAGACACAAACCAAGGTTGATGCGTATTTCATTAGCTGCACTCAACCTCGTACCTGGTGGGATCCGCACTGATACGCCTCGGAAAAAAGAACAAAACGCCAGAATTTTCGGATATCTGTCAAGACCGCCGGGGGGTGGGGGTGGGGGGCTGCTGGATACGACTGACTCCACATCAGGATGGAAAGTGTGTCCAAATTTTGGAAGAGTTTGGTGCCTGTGAAGCTCAGGGCATATTTGAAGGACTACTGCAAGAGGAATGGGCTGCTGACACTCTCGGTCATCGCCGTGGTGACGGGCTGCGTGCTTGGATTTCTCCTCAGGACGTTTAACCTGTCCACGCAGGTGAGACTGACTCAACAACACTCATGTCTTTTGTTTCAAAGCCTGAGTGAGTGATGGAATTTGAATTGTGAGATGGAGTTATGTCACAGAGAAAGTGGAGACATAAAGAAACAGAGAATCTGTAGGAATGCAGGAATACCTGCAGCACCTTTTGTGTTCCCTTCAATCGCATCACTTTCTGTGATAATAAAACAACCTTTCCACGAAAACGTGCATGATGAAATAGGAACACTCAGATCCTGTGTGGCAGTGATAATAATCACAATAATGTTTAGGTGTTTTTATTCTGTTTTCATTGACATTATCAGTTGATTTGAGCTTCAACTTGAGCTGAACTCTCACACAGGCTAAGATCTACTTTGCCTTCCCTGGAGAACTGCTAATGAGGATGTTAAAGATGCTGATTCTGCCACTAATCACGTCCAGGTAAGTGTCCTCAGATTTGTCAGGATACAGTAACATCATCCTCATCATCCTCATCATCACCATGATCAGCAACAATAGGCATTGCTGTAAAAAAAAAAGGGGGGAAGAAAGCTGCAAATTACAGATTTAAACACTCAAGGCAATTTTAAAGGGGTTGAAATACAAAAACAGGTAAAAAAAAAAAAAAAGGACCTTGGACATAAAGGAGGCACCCTTCCGTCCATCTATATCTATACCTGGCCCTTTAAAACATATGATAAAATATAGAGAATTTAGCTGAACTCCGCCACATGAGGCAGCAATACACCTTGGACAAGTACCCTTCAAATTTACCTGAAACTAATTATGAAATCTCGCCTGTACTGAAAATTAAGAATAATAATGTCAAAACTCAACCTCCACTTTTTCCACAAAGTCTGATGTCTGGCCTCTCAGCCATGGACACAAAGGCAAGCGGCCGTCTGGGGGTCCTGACCATCACCTACTACCTGTGGACGACCTTCATCGCCGTCATCGTGGGCATCATTCTGGTGCTCATCATCCACCCAGGGACCGGCGCGGAGAAAGATAATCATCATGCAAGTTCAGGTCCAGTCATGACCTCCGCTGACGCTCTGCTGGACCTCATCAGGTCAGACCCGCACAAACATTTTTTTAGGTTTCCTTGTTTGTTTTTTAGCAAATTTCCATAAACACAAGTGTTTCCATTCTTCTTATGTAAAACCGTAGCCAGTAGAAAGTGTTGTTTTTAAACATTACCCAGATCTGGACAGGAAGTCCCTGTTTGGAGTGATCACCTCAGTAGCTACATGCTACGCTAAATTGTGATGTGCTGCATTTCCGGCTCACCTACAGTATCTAATTACCGTAGCAGAGTTTTCCAAGACGAGGATTTGTCTGTAATGGCATTAAATTAACACCCACAAAATAGTAGAGAAAACGAAAAGACCACTTAAATCCAGTACAGACCCAGTTTGAACCTCCATTCTGGAGCTTCGCCTGATGCTGTGGATTCTTCACATTCTCAGATGCTTCCTGAATGGTCCCAAATTACAATTTTCAAACAAGGATTTACCAAATTAGAAATCCAAACTGTCTGAAATGAAGATTTGTGGGAAGAGAACACATCAAATCTGCTCTGTTCACATGTGTAGCTGTCATGTCTCTGCAGCGGGCTAAGAATAGGGAGGCCTTATGACCTGTTAAGCTTGCACTTTCCCAGCTGGTGCGTGTGTTTGTGTGTGTAAGAGAGACAGTGTGTGCTCGGGCTTACAACAGGACCATTAATGCTGGACATCCATTAATACTTACACCTTTATTAGCGTGAGTGCTGTGCCAATGTAAGCCCATGTGTCAGGTGGACTTGTCAGTCCTGTTACGTGTTTGCTGCTCAGGTTTGGCTTGCTGACACAGGCTGGATAATTACCACCAGGTAACGCAATCGTGGCTGAACTCCTGCTCCCTGTCATTCTGTTAAAGATACTTTTTATCCCTGTTTGTTGCTACTTCATTTTTTCCCAATAAAACTGTACATTAGCATGTTTAGCAACAGCCAGCACAGCTGTGGATGATGGGAGGTGTGTTTGAACCACTCTTCCTTTCTTCCCTTCTACATGACATCACACATTTGGGATAGTAAACCAGAGATTTTTTCATATCCTATATCATCAAGATGCAGAAATATAGCTGAAATAAAGCTGCCGTTGGGGCCTTATTAGCAGTCGGGATGATTTTTGACATATAAGGCCTGATTTTCTCAGATTGAGCTATTTCCATTTCTGGATGCAGTAAAATCACAATCCAGTTAGAGATAGTTACAGTTGCATGTGTAGATTTGTGTGCATTCGTCTGCATGAATGGGGACATTGTCCAGTTTCAGTCTGCAGATATAAATAGGAGTTTTAAATGATCATGTTAGGTATGGTGGTTTTCTTGGTTTACCAGTTTTTCAGCACTCTTGTGAGGCAGTTTTGACTGGTGAGACCTTAAAATGTGGAGGTTTTTGTTTTTATCAGGAGCATTTGAGGAAATCTAGAGCGATTCTGACTGTAACTCAACAACATAATTAATGTTCTGGGCGATAAAAGCTGTGAAATGTGGGGAAAAAATGAATGTATCAAGAGTCATCATCAACCGGTGAAAAGCTATTTCTTTTCTCTACAGTCATGACCTGACGTGTTTGTGTGTGTTGGTCTTTACAGGAACATGATCCCATCAAATTTAATTGAAGCAACGTTTCAGCAGGTGAGTTCCTCCTCTCATAAGGCAACAGTGGGTTTTAGGACAGTGCTCATGAATTCCTGGTCCAACAGTCGCCTCTCTGTGGTTCCCCCTCAGTACCGCACCGACCTGGTTCCCATCGTGCAGAGTGCCGACGTCAAAGAGTCTCAGGCCAACTACGTGTACGTCATGCCCGACTACCACAACCCTAAGTTGGGCCACCC
The DNA here is from genome assembly GCF_003711565.1 of Takifugu flavidus. Taxonomy (NCBI): domain Eukaryota; kingdom Metazoa; phylum Chordata; class Actinopteri; order Tetraodontiformes; family Tetraodontidae; genus Takifugu; species Takifugu flavidus. The sequence goes on along the minus strand of NW_026622028.1, from coordinate 13,151 downwards.
GGTCTTCCTGGAGATCACCCCAGCTCCAGACATCAAGTACAAAATCGTCCCGAGTACCAGCAAGGGTATGAACGTCCTGGGGATCGTCATCTTCTCTGCTACCATGGGTAGGTGATCCACAAACCTCTAAAACATTCATCAAACATTCAGACACACTTCTACAAAATCTGCTACGCCAGAAATAAGCCGTGATGGCGGCCTGACAAATTTACACTGATCACTTGGATGAATGCGGACACGAGAAAGGAGGCAATGGTCCTGATAGAGGTGAGGGGCCATCTGTGGGCGGGGCCTAAACGGGCCCATGACAGGTTTCATTAAATTATGAAATAAGTGTATAGTTTGAGTTGCAGAACAACACCAAAACCTTTTCATGGGGATTAGACTATAAATCAGATTAAATCACACGTGGACGTACGGACTGTCCCCAGGTCTGCTGCTGGGGAAGATGGGAGAACGTGGAGCGCCGCTTGTGAACGTCTGCCAGTGCATTAACGAGTGCGTCATGAAGATCATCAACGCTGCCATGTGGTAAGACACACCTTCAGAAATAGACCAGAGCATAATTGAAGACACCCATTCAGATGAAGACAGCCCGGCAACAGTTCAGAGGCAGATTATGTCTAAAAATAAAGCCCAGGGAGTAACGGATGGCGTCTGAAGTGTTCTTAACGCCTCTCAGGCACCACAGCTCCTGAGGATAAATGTCAACGCAGCAGGATCTTAATGGCAATGATTGAAGTGTTTGACCACCTTGAAGACTTTTCCTAGGTTACATTTTTAGCCTGCAAGCATCTAAAAACCATTGTATGACGCAACATCAAGGGTTGTCTGAAACCGTATCCATGATGGTGCAGAGAGAAAATATTATTTTTTTGTCATCTATTTGAATAAATGATCGAATCTCACATGAACTCCAGTAGTTTGAGCAGCATTTAAGGTGCACGAATCTGTCCATTTTCTGCTGAAATGCTTTTTGGAGGAAAACTTGTTTCTAAAACATAATTATTTTTAAAACTGTCTCTCATTTTTCTTATAATCTGAGAAATACAGAAGCTAATCAGGGCAGGTGTCTTTTTTAAAGTTCCTGCACAATCTAATCTTCGATCCCGAAACCATGCAGGTACTTCCCCTTCGGGATTGTGTTCCTGGTGGCAGGAAAGATCTTGGACATGCACGACCCGGCTCACCTGGGAGAGAAACTGGGCATGTACTTCATCACGGTCCTGTCCGGCCTGTTCGTGCACGGTCTCATCCTGCTGCCGCTCTTCTTCTACTTCTTCACTCGTAAGAATCCCTTTCCTTACATCCGAGGGCTGCTGCAGGCCCTCGTCATCGCGCTGGCCACATCCTCCAGGTAAGAGAGCCCCACAGTCCGGAGCAGGACAGTTTGTCCATCAGACGTCTGTCTCACCCTGCCCTGCCCGACCCTGTCCTCTTCCTCAGCTCAGCGACGTTACCAATCACCATGAAGTGTCTCCTGGAGAACTGCGGTGTGGACCGTCAGATTGCCCGTTTTGTGCTTCCAGTCGGGGCCACCATCAACATGGACGGCACCGCCCTGTACGAGGCCGTGGCGGCCATCTTTATAGCTCAGGTCAACGAGTATGATTTGGATTTCGGCCAGCTGGTCACCATTAGGTGAGACGTAACTAGTTTTCACTTAACTCGTGTGTTGAAATGTTGAAGTTAACACTTCCTGAATTCCACATCAGTATAACAGCAACAGCAGCCAGCATAGGGGCAGCCGGGATACCTCAAGCAGGGCTGGTTACCATGGTGATTGTCCTCACATCTGTGGGATTACCACCTGCTGACATCTCCTTAATTGTGGCCATTGACTGGGTTCTGTGAGTCCCTCAAACATCAAGTAGACAGCTTTGAGGACTTTGGGAGCAATGTGTGAGTGACCTACCCATTCTCTTTGTCAGTGATCGGTTCCGGACAATGATCAACGTCCTCGGCGATGCCCTCGCTGCAGGGATTATGGCGCATCTGTGCAAGAAGGACTTTGACAAAACATCCAATGGTACTGTGGTCAACACACCTCCTCCTGCGAATGACCAACGGGTGAGGAGGCTTTCAAACCTTTAGCTGATCAAAATGTTCTAATGTCACACAGTGACTGGGCTAGCTGCTGTTAACACTGGTGGTCGCTTCCTCCCCTCCAGAGGGACACGGTCATCTCCTTCGGCAACCAGAGCGTGGCGCTGTCGGACGCACCTCTCATCGCGCACCGCTGCGATTACATCTTCGAGGTGGATGGAGAGAACATGATGGAGAGGCCCGTAGCCTGCTACAACCTCTGCCAAGTATGAGACACAGGACTGCAAATTGCCTTTTTTCCTCGATGACGGAGAGGCCTGCCGTGGACAAGAGGGCCCGTTTGGACTTCTGACCCAAACCAGAGTCTGGGTGTAGCGGCCAACATTTGGCAGCGCGGTGCGGAAGACGCATGAGCTCAAGTACTGTATGTCAGAGTAGAGCGGATTAATGGGGGAAAGGAAACCAGCGACCTGCAAAACCGGCAGCGGAAAAGTAGTAGGCTTTAAACGGGCTGGAGTTGCTATAGAAACAGTTACAGTAGCTGCTGTGATGGAGTCAGATTGGGGGTTTGAGTTGCCTTATGATCAGCATTTACAGCCTAATTTTAAGATCATGAAAAACTTAAAAGCAGTTGAACTTGTGTAAAGAAAGTATATAGGGGGCAGTTAAACAGTTAAGCTACTGACACCATCGTCACTAGGAAATGCTTTTATACCTATGCGTTTAAATGTCTTATTTTCTAATAAAAACAGATCTTGTTCTATGTTGAGTCGTCACATTTATGTTACAAAAAAATCACTTAAATATTCCAATGGTTTTGAGATAAACATTTAATTCTGAAAAATCACAATGTTTTTATTGAATGGACCGAATGTTAGAAGACATGGACTTAGTGCCCCTTTAACACCAACAAATCTTTTAAAAAAAACAACTCCAATAATGTAACATACAGCTACAAACATGTTCAAATAAATATGCACGTCCACTCACGAATAATACACTCATTTCTCTAATAAATTAAGGCGGAATGCTGTTTTTCTGGACTTTCCCAAAAGGATTCCCCTCACGTCTCCCATGTAGCGCTCTCTTAAAGTAAGCAGTACCACACAAATGTCAGTAAAATTATTAAAGAAAAAAAAAACGGAGTCCAGGACTACAATAAACTGTATCTGCTTTAAGCAAGTTCTGAAATATTGCACAATGTTGAGACGTGAGCCAAAAAAACAAAAAAAACCCCATTGAAATCCTGGATAAGAGCCAAAGCTGGAACTCATGGAGGGAGTTATCTCGTTGGCGTGGTTACGTTCTGACGAGGTTTAAGCTCGGTGATTTCATCTCAAACCAGACTGTGATGCTCCACCTATGAACACCTCGACTGAATTCTTTATTAGTGTTTCACTGAGCTCAAACACGTCCAACATCGCTCGCTAATTCTGTTGCTCTGCACTGTTTTACCGTTAGAACGATTTAGCCGCAGCTTTCTATGCACGCTGATCTGAGCTAACACTGATCGAAGCAGATATCTGTTGAACCGCAGGCCGACTTCAGCAATAAAGGGAAAAAAGAAAGAAAAAGAAACAAACCAAACAAAACTCAGCAAAACAAAATAAAATTTAATGGTGTTTTTATGTTCCAAGGGAAACAAATTTTTAAAAAAAATTAAAAAGAAAAACTAAATGAAATAAACAGGCCATTAAGGTTCTCTTTAGGGGAAAGATGCTCCTGAAAGTTATGTTTGGAGATTACAGTTAGGAGACAGAATGTATGAGGGGGGAAATCAATGAAAAGAAAAAGCAAACAGCAAAACAAACTGGGATTAGAGGATCAAATCTCTGCCTGCCTTTGGTCCGTCTCTTTCATCGACTTTCATACTTCACTGGACTCTCCAGACAACTTTACACAGGACGACAACAAAATCAACCAGATCAAAAACAGACCGTTAGATCTTGAAGGTGAGCCAATTTCCTGTCACGAGTGGCTGAGCTCTGCGATGCTCTAAAACAGCCTGGCTAAAAGTGCTTAATTTTCACGGTAACTCAACGTGACGGTGATGTTTTTGCGGGTCTGTTTATCGGCTGGATCGTCATTTTAAGGCATCTTTTCGGATTTACGAGATCCTCACCTATTCCCCAGAAGCGCCGTTGGGGAGACCGCGCTGGGCTCTCTGCCGTTTGGAGCCGCTTCCCAGCCTTCTGTTGGGAGTCCTCAGCTGAACATCCAACACACATGAGCATCTTAGCTTTTTCGACATTTGCTTTAAAATTACTTGGGGACAGCCACATATATTCGTAACCCCCTCTATAATATCAAACTACTGAATGTCAGAGTCCAAAACATGAGTACAAAGACAATTAAGAAGTTGTTTGGACAAATACAAAAGGTGCAGAAGAGTCAACTTAACTCTGGATACACTAAAACTCAAAGGCTGCAAACTTCTCGCTGTTAAAGCCTCCTGCAGGTCGTTTCCACCTCTCCTCTACACCCCACTGTCCAATTTCTATTTGTGACCTTTGCTGGTCTTAAAGGACACTTGCAGTATTTTTTCTCCGAGCCGGTAGCCGTTAAGGCTGGCGATGGCCATGGCCGCGTCCTCGTAGTTGGACATGGTGACGAAGCCGAAGCCCTTGCACTTGTTGGTGGTGAAGTCGCGGATCACTTTGACGTTTGTGACGGCGCCGAAGGGGCCGAACATCTGCCAGAGGATGGTTTCGTCCGCCTCCTGGCCGAGGTTGTAGATGAAGATGCACCAGCCGTTATTGGAGTTGGTGGGGACGCTGACGCCGCCCACCCCCCCCATGTGATCGACGCTCATGGGCGAGAACCTGAAATGGTAATGTTGACAGCTCTTTATCAGCAAAAAGAAATTGTTTTTTTACTGACACTGGTCCTATTCTTTAAACATTTACAACCACATCGAAAGCATGGCCTAAAGTAGTCATGGGGGGTGGGGGTGCCACATACCGTTTGGTACAATAAAGCCATTTAATTAATATAAGTAATCAACAATACGTGCACCACTTCCACCTTTCAATGGTAACAGCAGATAATTAACTGTGTAAGCAGTGCTGCTGGTAGCATTAGCTGATAAAGCTATAAAAATGTGTTTCTGGATAAAATGACAACCTTACAAGACTGTTATATTTTTTCTGCTGCTTCGTCAATTTTTGCTACTGCTGCTTCTACCAATAGGTGGGTCTCCATCTATTGGCGCTAACATTACCCAATAACAAATGATGTTACGTACACTGCAACCTAACCAATATGGACTATTAATTATCTGTTAAATGATGAGGTTGCAGAGATGCACCTTTCCATAGGTAGCAGAAATTGACAGAACAGCGGCTCAGCTGTCCACAGATATTAGCTTGGTAAAGACAACGAGCTATGTCCCTCTCATTCCATGGATCCGTGTAGCTGGCGGGAACCCCCACATGCTGGCGTCCGCCTGTTTATGGATTCACTCCAGCCATGTCAACGGGCCATCACACTCATTTTTCAAAGCAGTCAAACTCTGCACCTTATGGATCCGGCCTGGGGCTGGAACACTTTAAGCCCTGATCTAAAGGTTTTAAATCTTAAAGCAACTCGCTGGCACGCACCTAAACCTCTGTGCCTGGTGATGTAATGGCCCCCCGAAACGCCGAGACTGGTTGTGGAAGAGTTGAGAGATGACCTGTGTGTTCTTTGTCTGATTTGGGTTGGCCGCAAACTTGACTGTGATTGGCTCGACGACCCCTGAAGGTTTTTGGCCATTCAGGTTGTTGACGGCATCCTCTGCCTCGGCCCGCTTGTCAAACCGGATGAAAGCCACGCCCCTGGACGCGCCTGTGTGAAATGATTGATGCAGCTGTTTAAGGGGTTGGTTAAACATTCGGCTTCAGAAAGCCAAAGGCGTTAGTTAAGCTTCATACCTGTAGCTTGGTCAACAAGAACACGCGAGTTAATGATGCGCCCGAATCGGGAAAACATGTCCTCCACATCCTTCTGGGTCATGGACTTGGGCAGGCCGCTGATGTATAAGTTAGCATCCTTTATTGTGTCAGAGCTGGGCCGAGCATACGAAACCTGACAACAGGAAACACTTCCTCGATTAAAATTCTGCTGACTGTGCAAAACATAACAACTACAAGCCTGTAAATTCACTCAGCTGTTGATATATTTGCTTATTATATCACTAAAGGAGCAAAGTTGCAACATCTGACCTAACAGATTTTCTTACCCAACAGATTTGATCTATTATTGATTTAATTTTATACTTCATTGATTTCTTGTGTTAAATATTGGAGTGGAGCAAAGATTAGCAACAAAAGTATAAATAATTTTTTAAAATTCGAAATACAAAGGATACTTAAAACATTTTTTTTTTTTAAAAAACACTGAATTTACCACAAAAGTGCCTTCAAGTTAACACACAACAGGAAAAGTAGTGTCACTTATTGCACTGACAGGCACTAGCTAGCTAGCAAACAGCAGAGGAGCCACAGAGGTTATAAAACAAGAAATCTGTAGTTTGACAATTGTAGAACACCTTGTTGCACATTACCTTGATATTTTTGGACTGTAGCCTTAGTCCATTCAGTGTATTGATAGCTCTTTCTGCATCACTAGGGGTAACATAGTTAACAAATCCGTACCCTAAACTGTGGCCTAGAGAAAAAAAAAGGAAAACAATAAAACAAAACAAAAAAAGGTTGTATAGTTTAAAAAAATTGGCAAACAAATATATTAAAACAAAAAAGAAAGAAAAGAAAAAAACAATTCTTGACAATGCATGCTAATCTAAAGAAAGAAACAAACAGTCTCCAGTTAAAAAGAGCTGGGCGGGCTGGAACAAAAATCTACCTCCTACCTGGGTTCTCGGCTAAATGAAATCATGGTTTAAAAAAATCGTTAAGGAGAGGGAGAGGGTTCATATCCTCCTCGTAAGATGATCCACTTTCTGCTAAATCCACACAAACATTGTATTTCGGAAAGGTCAAAGCCTTGCCCAGAGGCGTCACACTGGTTCACCACGGGTCTCGTCCCATCGCAGCCTGACCTACCTGCGATTTTGTCTCGGATCAGCTTTGCGGACTCCACCTCCCCGATGCTGCTGAAGAGGCTCCGCAGCTCCTCCTGCGACATGTTCTGAGGCAGGTAGTTCACTATTAGGTTGGTCTTTGCATCCTTTCCCTCGCCCCCCCCCATGTGGTCTTCATAACCGTTTGACATGTCATACACCTCCTGCAGAAGAGACACAAGCGGTGACTAAACGGCACGACATCGTGGTCGGACACGAGCGCTCCAGTTAAACTGAGTTCTAACTGGGCGTACACGACCATTTAAATAATAGAACACTATAAAAGCAATGAATAAATAAGATAAAGAGCAACAGCTATTTATGTTCCATAAATATAATTAGATTTATTCCACAATAGTTGAACATCTGTCGTTTGGGAAAATTATGGATGCAGAAAATTAGTGTCACATGTGCAACTGTTATGTAATTCAAGCCCAACCAATCCAGAGGGAGGGTGGTGATTCTTCAAACCAACCTTCAGCACAAATACGTCAGAATTCCGTGAAGAGCAAAAAGGGAAAAAAGCCTAAATGCTCAATCGCCACAAACTCAAAGCACCAACTCCAAACGCCGCTGCAAAAATCCTTTGAATTCAACTGAAATCTGACTTCCTGCACAATCCAACACACACAATATATTATTATATTATTTGCAGATTTCTCTTCTGAATTTTTAAAAAATAAATAGAATTAAAACAGGTCAAACAAAAGGGTTGTTTTTATATATATAAAAAAGTTTTCTACCCAAGTTTTCTAAAAAGAAACCATAAAGGTTCTGCGTACCTTTATGTAGTGAACAATGTGACGAGGTTCATTTTAGTCCTAATGCAGAAGTAACCACACTGACACTACAACTGCTGTTAAATATGAAGACGTGGTTGGCAACACCAGAGCAAGACGGCCGATTTTTGACCGTTTATGTACTTGTTGTGACAGCAGAGACCTTGGCTGGGGGCTGAAAATGGATCACACACTTATAACAGGAAGATGCCCAGCTACCCCCCCACAGAGGTCCATTCATGCAGAAGCACAGTTGGGAATGTGTATTCTGCTGGGTTAGAAGCTCAGAGGATGAATGAGTCCTGTACAAACTGTCAGCAGGCTTCACATGTCTTCTGATTCCACCAAGAATGGGACAATTTTAGCGAAACCTCTATCAGCTCAAAACCATAACGTTCATGAACATTTAGACAGATGTGGATGTATCCTCATTAGCTCCCAATCACTTCACTCCAAAACCTCCAGTTTGCACGTCCAACACCAAGTTGATGAAGTCACACGTCACAGCATCACTTGATACGGGAGCCAAAATGTCATACTCACATTCTTATTGTCATTGTGCCACTGTTGGATTGCCATGGCGACACCTTGCAGCTCCTGAAGCTGGGCGGGATTAAGACAGAAATCCAACAACCCAGTTAGAGACCCAGAGGGCATTTGGATTGAGCAGGAGTAGCTTGACTCCACACATTATACGGACCCTAATCCAGCCTTGACCAATTTCATTTTGATTCTGCCTGCCCAGATAACATGCACGGTGAAATGGGTTCCTTTCTGGAGTTGTGTTCCAACCCCCCAGCACACATATTGTGAAAGCTTTTGCACAACTGGATGCACGTATTCCCCATAACCTCAAATATAACGTGCGCCACTCGGTTCCACACCACTTCTGGACTGGATTCTGCACTAATAACGGTGATCAGTCTTTTGCAAAGGTGCTTGGGAATATACTGGGTGAAGGATTGGGACGTAACAATGCACATTTGTATTACATTAAACCGCTGCAAAGCAGAGAGACCATGAAAGTGGCTCTACAATGCCATCAGTTTCCCAAACTGCCATTTTATACTGGCATTTAATTTCATCTTTAGCTCGCACAGCTTTGAAATGCAGTGGTACTGACATTCTCTATCAATCAATATACTTTTATAAAATAAGACCCTCTGTTATAACCCGTTTAATGATGACCTTTTGCTCTCTCTGCTGATCTGAGGCATACAGAGTCAAAGCTGGTGATGAAGCGGAGCGGCCTGACTCGTAGCATCAGCATTAGCATTAGCAGGCTAACTAGCATCATAGCCCGTCCCTCCCCCGGGTAGAAAACGGACACACGCAAGAGTGAGGACGACTAAATAAGCACACGCCCTTGGAGTATTATGGACTCTACTAAAGATGAGGAGCTGTTAAGGACAGCAAATATTTACCACATTTCAGCGCCTGAATCCCAACAGGCCAGGGAGGCTAACGTTAACGCCTCCAAAAGCCTCGAGAGCAGCATGGCACTCAGTGGCAACAGCGAACCAAATAACATACAGGCTTAGAAATGCACGGGGGCAGTAAAAACCTCACCAGAATAAAGGCGGCACTTTTGCCCTCTTCTCTCGTGTTATTTTTTATTGATTTTCTTCGACGTTTGCTTCGCTCCAAATCAGGCCTCACACGGCGAAGAAGCCGAGGAAGGAGCGACGCGTCACCTCCAACTACGCCCCCGCACGTCAAACCACGCCCACTGAAAACGAGTTGACGTTTGATGTCCATGTGCAATTCCATTTTAGTTCTCTTATATTACATGCCAATTCAGACAGTTTTGATTTTAAATTGACTTGCTTACTTACCAGAATTTTATCTATATTATTTTCATAATTGGCAGTGGGTTTTTTTTGTTTGTTTTGTCTTAGCTGTGATGCATCAAATAATATTTTTTACACATTTTGCACTAAGGTGCTGTACACAGGGTAATAACTCAAAAACAAAAAATAAAATCTTAAACTCAGATGACATCAAATGACAATCAATTACAGATATAACAGATTAAGACAATTAAAGTGCAGGGAAGGCCAATGTAAAGAGGTGTAAAAACCCTGTTTTTAAAAACTGTATTTTAGAGGGGAATCTCTAATGTCCGGTGGCAGACGATGGATCAGCAACCACGAAGGCTCTGTCACCGTGTTGTTTAAGCAGGGGACATGAAGGAGACCTGGGAGCTGCCCTGAGATGAACGATATAAGCAATGGAGCTGGGTTAAGGGCTAGGGTCAGGCGGTAGGGCAAACCCAAACCCAAAACCCTGGACCCAGAAAGGATCCCTGGGGGACACCGTGATGACCAGGGGAAGGGGATGAAAAAAACTGTGCTAACAAGGCTAAAACGTTCTTTGGTGGAGGTAGGAGTGAAACCAACTTAGGGCTGTCCTCTTAATTCCAAGCGACGTTCCAGAGAAGCCAGGAATGTACTCTGGTCGACGTCGAAAAATGCAGCACGAAGATCGAAGGGTGCAACAGAACGTACTCAAAATAAATCAGCAGTAAAAGTGGCACTTTTTTAAAAAAAATTGTTCCTGATTGGGTGACAGTTTGGTCACAATAGGGTTCAAATCAGAAGGAGTTATCATGCTGTGTTCTGGAGGACACGAAATGTCAGTGCTGAAAGAATGATCCACCTCCGTTATCTTTGTCAAGTCTACAGCAGGTGAAAACAACTACGGGGCAAAAGTTTAAAATCCCTCATCTGGTTGAAAAAGTGGTGAGATATTCAGATGCTTCTAAATAATCAGAACAAACTACATCACATAGTTACTTACATTAAATTGTGTACAATGTTTTATTTGTAAAATTTATTAAAATGTATTTGAATATGATTCATATGAATCTTGTTTGTACTTGGTGACTCTGGTGTTGACTGAACCAGTTCTGCTGGTGACTCTTCATCGTCTGCAGCTGCAGTTGTGTGTCAGAGAACAACACGGCTGTCACGTCTGACACAATCACGTGTGTAGCTCAGCAGCTAGATGTGAGAGCGCTAAATCATTGTCATGTTGCTCCTGTTGGTGATGATGATGATGATGATGATGATGATGATGATGATGATGATGATGATGAGATGATGATGATGATGTTGCTATTAAAGCTTGAAGTGATGAAGACATTTCTGCTTGGTTGTTTATCTTCACTGATACTATTTTCAAATAAAGCATCACAATCTGGTCATCAACCATCTTTACTCCACATTTGTCTTTAGTTTTTGTCTGTTTTCAACAGGAAAATTTGGAAGAACTCAGACAATCCTGGTTGAAGAAGGTGAAATATCCCAGTATCGAAATATAATAAATCATGTTAGAAGAGATGGTTACAGCTCGTTGTAGATGGATTTATATTCATGAATATGAACATGAATGTGTTTCATGGCTGATAGGAGTTTATTCCTTTATGTTCTCTGCATTATTTATTATATAACAGTATCATAACAAATTTGGCATGAATGAAGCAAAGTTCATCAAATCTGCACAAAGAAGCAGCACTTGAGTAAATGTAATTACTGATTTAATGGTTAATTATTACTAATGATTTTTTGTCCATTGTAACTTGTAATATATCATTCCTCTATTAATGATTAAACTGAGTATTTGTGTATTTTTCATGGTTATTTTAAAGCTTTTAAACTGATTTGACTTGTGTTTAAATGAATCTGGTTTGTACTTGGTGACTCTGGTGTTGACTGAACCAGTTATGCTGGTGACTCTTCATCGTCTGCAGCTGCAGCTGCTGTTTCCACTTCAGTCACACTGAGGGAGGTTTTTGTACGGCTCTAAATCACTGTGTGAATGTTCCATCGCGATGGTCACCCAGACAGTAATAAACTGCTTCATCTTCAGCCTGAACACCAGTGATGGTTAGAGTGTACTGAGAACCAGATCTGCTGCCACGGAATCGAGACGGCGTTCCTGTGTAGAGACTTGATACATCATATATCAGAAGTTTAGGAGCCTGTCCAGGTTTCTGAAGGTACCAGCTGAGATAGCCGCCAATATTTGAGCTTCCTGTGGCGCTGATGGTCACAGACCCTCCAACACTAACAGACTTGAATTTATCAGCCTGAGTCAGAAAGTTGTTGGCAGAAGATTCTGAAATGACAAACAACAAATGTTTAAAAGAGCAGCTGAAAAGAGCCTGGAGGAGCAGTTATGATGTAAAAATGAAATGATTTCAGCCTCCTTGGAAAGAAGAAGAGGATGAAATCAAACAATGTTGAAAAGTCTCACCCTGACTCAGAAAGATGACAGTCAGAATTATTGACAACATGGTGATGCTGAAGTTTTCAGTGTGAGAGTGTGAAAAGAGTTCAGACTCTCTGTGACATCAGAACTTTAAACTCTGAGGAGCAACCATGCAGAAAAACATGCAAATGTTCTGCAGAAGACAGAAACTCACCTGTTCTAGTGAAACACAGACACGCATGAGGAGGAGTCACACTTTTCCCACTGAGAGTTGAATAAAACCTTTTATTAAGTTAATTTTTGACTACTGTTGCTTTAATTTTCTACTTTCTTTCATTAGTTATTTCTCATTAATGAGTTTATATCCTGACCTGCTGTCAGAGACACAAACATGGAGATTTAATGACTCCACTGCTTTAATGTCATTAACATGAACACAGGTACAGACAGAATACTGTTTGTCCAGGACATCTAATTGTCTCAGATGGCGACTGGTCCCAAATACAGCAGAGAAGAATTACATTGAAATCAAAGAACAAACTTTACTGACCACAAAGAAATGATCCAAACTGATTGCCAGACTCACACACAGCAGGAGGTAATCCTGACAAGACAGAATCCACAGAATAAATCCCTCTGGTTAGTAATGCAAAACGTGATAGAGGTGCGTCATCGTCATCGATCCAAAGTCACCCTGTTGGAGGCATTCAGCAGGGTAAACAAAGGGCACGTCCTGGACTAGATTGTGGAAGATTATTAAAAAGATGATCTCTCGGCTGGTCTGGGAACGCCTGGGGATTCCCCCGGATGAGCTGGAAGCAGAGTTGTAGTCTTACACACCTCTCTGCTGCTTCCTTAGAACCCTCATCTGCCAACAATAACATATTTAACACTATAGAGGTAGTCTGTGTTCCACGGTTAAAAGTTCACCAAGCACAGAGCAGGGGAGCGGTCAATCACCAAAATCTTATTAAAATTAATAATAAAATTAAAATGAATACTGAAGCACAAGTTGGAGAAACTAATATCACAATTAAATGTGGACTATTAAATAT
>NW_026622027.1:0-21791 GCF_003711565.1 Takifugu flavidus | reverse complement strand
AGCTGACTGGAACCAAACGCAAACTTCTGAATGAAAGAGCGCCGTTCCACGTGGCCGCGCCTCGCCGCCGTCAGTGACACATTTTACCTCCGTTAACGGCTTCATTCCAGTGTGAGCGTGTAGCGTGTAGCATGTAGCATGTAGCATGTAGCATGTAGCATGTAGCGGAACTGGGCTCACATGAGAGGGAACCTTTCTTTAGTAACAAAGAAGGGAATTCTTCTGGGAACCAGCCTGGCGCGACCCGGAGACCGGACCAGCCGGGACGACCCGGGCCAGCAGGGACCGACGGGCCAGACGGAGGCGAACCCGGGCCAGCCTGAGGCGACCCGGGCCAGCCTGGCGTGACCGCGGACCAGCCTGGCGTGACCCGGGCCAGCCTGATGTGACCCGGGCCAGCCTGAGACGACCCGGGCCAGCTGGGCGCGACCTGGGCCAGCCTGGCGCGACCTGGGCCAGCCTGGCGTGACCCGGGCCAGCCTGAGGCGACCCGGGCCAGCCTGAGACGACCCGGGCCAGCCTGGCGTGACCCGGGCCAGCCTGAGACGACCCGGGCCAGCCTGATGTGACCCGGGCCAGCCTGAGACGACCCGGGCCAGCCTGATGTGACCCGGGCCAGCCTGATGGATCTTCCTGGTGTTCCGTCATCAGATGATCGGGCCGATTGTTTCCTGCGCGGCCTCGTTACACGTACAAAAACCCGTTTATATCTTCAGATTTCAGATCTCAATCAGGATTTCAGGTCCTGGAGGTGCCTCTGCGTAGTGGCCCCACCACAGACCGGCCACCACAGACCGGCCACCACAGACCGGCCACCACAGACCGGCCACCACAGACTGGTCACCAGAGACTGGCCACCACAGACCGGTCACCACAGACCGGCCACCACAGACCGGTCACCAGAGACTGGCCACCACAGACCAGCCACCAGAGACCGGTCACCACAGACTGGCCACCACAGACTGGCCACCACAGACCGGTCACCACAGATCGGCCACCACAGACTGGCCACCACAGACCGGTCACCACAGACTGGCCACACAGACCGGTCACCACAGACCGGCCACCACAGACCGGCCACCACAGACCGGTCACCACAGACCGGTCACCACAGACCGGCCACCACAGACCGGCCACCACAGACCGGCCACCACAGACGGCCACCACAGACTGGCCACCACAGACCGTCACCACAGATCGGCCACCACAGACTGGCCACCACAGACTGGCCACCACAGACTGGCCCCACAGACCGGTCACCACAGACCGGCCACCACAGACCGGTCACCACAGACCGGCCACCAGAGACTGGCCACCACAGACTGGCCACCACAGACCGGCCACCACAGACTGGTCACCAGAGACTGGCCACCATAGACCGGCCACCACAGACCGGTCACCAGAGACTGGCCACCACAGACCGGCCACCACAGACCGGCCACCACAGACCGGTCACCACAGACCGGTCACCACAGACCGGTCACCAGTGGTCAGTGAACTACTGCTGTCTGGTTAATCCAGGAGATATTCAGGCCTCCAGGCTGAGGAGGACTAGTGCCTGGTGGACTAATGTTGGGCTCCTGTTGCAGACGAGCAGCCTTTGGCTCTGCAGGAAGTGTCAGTCCACCAGCAGCTGATGGCACCTGGACCAGACAGGTGAGCTGAGCTTCTTCTCTCTTCTAGAACCAAACAAGTGGAGTTTCAGTCCTTCCTTCACCGTCTTTGTCTCCAGATAATCTCCAGCACTTTGGTCTGACCTCAACCAGCCTCATCTTTAAGGTACTGGGGGGGGCTGCTGGGATGGGGGGGGTGGTGGGGGTGGGGGGGCTGGGGGGGTGAGGGCTGCTGGGGGGGGGGGGGTGACGGGGGCGGGGGAGGGGGGGGGGGTGCGGGCGGAGGGGGGGGGTGCTGGGCGGTGGGGGGGGCGGCTGGGGGTGGGTGATGGAGGGGGTGGGGGGGGTGGGGGGGGGTGATGGGGGGTGCGGAGTGGGGGGGTTGGGTTGGGGGTGCTGAGGGGGGGGGGTGAGGGAGACGGGGGGGGGGGGGAGGGGAGGGGGGGGGAGGGGAGGGCGGGAGGCGGGGGGTGAGGACGGGAGGGGGGGGGGAGAGGGGGGGGGGGGGGCGGGGGGGGGGGAGGAGGGGGGGGTGGGGGGGGAGGAGGGGGGGGGGGGTAGGGGGGAAGGGGTCGGGGGGGGGGAGGGGGGGGGAGGGAGGAGGGGAGGTGGGGGGTGGAGGAGGGGGTGCGGGCTGGGGGGTGGGGGGGGGGGTGGGGGGGGGTGCTGCTGGGGGGGGGGGTGCTGCTGGGGTGGGGGGGGCTGCTGGGGGGGGGGGTGAGGGTGGGGGGTGCTACAGCTAAGCTACCAGCTAAGCTACCAGCTAAGCTACCAGCTAAGCTAACTCTCACAGAACCACGAGTGGTGGAGGTTGCTGTGATCTAGAATTAGGCTGTGAGCCTCCTGTAACCTGGCACCTCATCACACACACACACACACACACACTCACTGTCACAAACACACACACACACTCACTGTCACACGCACACACACACTCACTGTCACACACACTCACACAGTCAGCCATCTCGGTAGATCTTCTAGTCTTCTAATTAGTTCTTCGTTAACTGGCAGCCCCCCCAACAGACTGTAAACCTTTACACTTGTTAAAAATGTATTTTTTTTAACATGTTACTGTCTAGTTAATGTTGCAAAACAATGAATTCTGCCAACTGCTCCACTGGCAAGAACTCCAAATGAGTTACACCTTAACTAGCCGTTACTGTGGTAATCTTGATCCTAGTTATTAGGGACTAATCAGAGGACTAAATTGACCACTTGGTATATTTTATGACAGTAATTAAACAAATTGTAAATCTTTGCCCTCCTCAGAACGGTGGTGTGTGAGTGGGGTGTGGTGATCTACTGTGCGTAGATCATATTGTTTAGTAATAATTAATAGGGATGGATAATTATCAATGGGACCTTCATATCGGCCTGAGCCCTGAACAGGATGGGCAGCGTTTCTAATATCTGTGTTTAAATGTGTATATTTCAATTTAGAAATGAAATTAATGATGAACATGGGGCCAGTGGGTGGTACGCTCGCGCACCCGCGACGCTCGCGCACCCGCGACGCTCGAACACCCGCGACGCTCGAGCACCCGCGACGCTCGGGCATCCGGCGCTCGTGCACCCGCGACGCTCGTGCACCCGCGACGCTCGTGCACCCGCGAGGGTCCCACTGTGGATCAATAAAGGTGTGTGATTGTCCTCCAGGGCCACTACCGGCCGACACAGGAACTTTGTGGGAGCTAGAACGTGTGCGTATTGTCCCGGAGGACCGGAGCCAGTGGAACGGAGCCACGTGAGGAGCGGAGCCACGTGAGGAACATCCCTCACGGCCAGAAGTCACCAAACTGTGGAAGTTGGAGCTGAAACTGTTGTGACCGTCGACGTTTTGGACGGTCGCCTCGTGACCGGCGTGACACAGACCTGCGAGGAGAACCCGCCGCTCAGCCAATTACAGGAAGTGGAAAGAAAAATGCAGGGCAAACGCATGAGCACGCGCACACACACGCACGCACAAGGGTGACACTTTCAGATGCTTAACTGGAAATACAGTAGTAGAAACATAAAATAATAGCACGCAACAAACTGGAGGCAGATTAAAATAAGCTTTATTTCTGGGCTCTCATTTCTAACCCCATTGCAGACAGGTTCCAGCGCGCGCGCGCGCACACACACACACACACACACTTCCAGCATCTTTTCACCTGTCCCATGTAGCACCTGTGGAAACGTGTCCGTATGTGTGAGATGAGACTCACGTGCCTCATGTTTGCAAACTGAGATCCAACAAAACAGCTTTAATCACACCTCAAAATTGTTTTCTGCCGAGTTATGAATCCTAATTTCCATAATTAGGGACAGGAAATGGCTTTGTGACTTCACTTGACCTGTTGCAACCATTTCTTTGGTGTCTTATTGTTAGATCCATTATATTAAAGTTATCTCTTACTTGCTTTCACCTTGTTATATTCCTTATTCTTGTTATATTGTCTCTCATTACTTAATGTTTCTTATTATTTGCTAATGCTTCATGTTCATGATGCTTGATGTGGAGATAGATCTGCAGGGCCTGACCCAGGAGCTGGGTCAGGGTCAGGGCCTGACCCAGTAGCTGGGTTAGGGTCAGGCCTGACCCAGTAGCTGGGTTAGGGTCCCTGACCCAGGAGCTAGGTTAGGGTCAGGGCCTGACCCAGGAGCTGGGTCAGGGTCAGGGCCTGACCCAGTAGCTGGGTTAGGGTCAGGGCCTGACTCAGCAGCTGGGTTAGGGTCAGGGCCTGACCCAGGAGCTGGGTAGGGTCAGGGCCTGACCCAGGAGCTGATGGAAGCTGAGACGCAGGAGTCCGAACGGGGGGACGTCCCAGAGCTGCAGGACGCTGGTGTCCCCTGGTCAGTATCACTTGAAACCTGCACAGGTGTTTTCAGGGATCCGACTACGGAATCGTAACAACGTGCATTTCCAGCATTTCCAAACTTTCCAGGGTGACCACAATTCTTCTTAATAAAGAAGAATTTATGCCCCAAAACAAAGGACGTAATCATCACTTTCTTTTACAGGAACTTTCCTCCCTTTCATACTCAATAGTTGTAATCTGAGGACAGAACCCCATAATAATCCATCTGAAGGACCACCGTGAACCTATTAATAATCAGCTATTCCAGGACTATTCCTTAAATCTCAAGATCTGGAATTGTGCCCCTGTTTCACTGCTAACGCTAAATCTTTACACTGATCCAGGAAAGAGAATTTAAAACCAGATGATCTTTCTTCTTCAACCTTTGCTGGTTCTGCTCAGCTTTGGATCCTCTGGGTAAAGTGTTGCGGGTGTCCCGCTCGGCGGGGAAGCTGCTCCTGCTGCTCGCCTTCCTCTACGTCTTCATCTGCTCCCTCGACGTCCTCACCTCTGCTTTCCAGCTCATCGGAGGTAACCGCGGTTCTCCCGAGCGTCTGGGGTCTCACGGGGACGCTCTGTAGGCCTGGACCATCCAGCGCAGGTGCTGCTGCCTCAGGAGGCTCCACCTGAACCACCTTTGGTTGAACACACCAGGTAAAGCAGCAGGAACATCTTCCAGGACAGCTGGGTCCTGTCCAACCCAGTGGCCGGACTGGTGATGGGCATCCTGGTCCACGCTGCTGGTCCAGACTCGTCCCTCCTCCCCCCTCCATCGTCGTCAGCATGGTCTCCTCTGGACGTGAGTATGACCCCCCCCCCCACCCCCCCCCCCCCCCCACAACAGGTGATGTCAGTGAGTAAGAATGTGCTCTGGCATACTGACGGTGGAGCTGGCCATCCCCGTCGTCATGGGCACCACCATGGGCACCGCCGTCACCAACACGCTGGTCGCCGTGACGCAGGCGGCTCAGCGCAGCACCTTTGGGGGGGCATGTTCTAACCCCGCCCCCCCCCCCCCCCACAGCGACTGAGATGTAAGTCTGGCCACAGGTCAAAGGTCAAACTGGGTCATTGGAACCCTCTAGAAGTGCAGCGTTAACCCTGATGCAGCGCTTCAAATGAACAATGAAACATTTGTATTTTTCCATCAAAGGAGGATATCAAGGTTTTAGTTTGGTTTTAGTTAAGAAAGTTGTTAGTTCTTTGGCCAGTTGAACTAACGGTTTATTGGCAGTGGTGCAGCAACACTTCATCTTTGTGGGTCTCCAATCACCCAACGTTCATGTTATTAGACTGTTAACCCTGGGGCTGGTTAACCCTGGGGCTGGTTAACCCTGGGACTGGTTAACCCTGGTTGACACTGGTTAACACTGGTTCAACCCTGGGACTAGTTGACCCTGGGGCTAGTTAACCCCGGGACTAGTTAAACCTGGGGCTACTTAACCCTAGGACTGGTTAACCCCGGGACTAGTTAGCCCCGGTTAACCTTAGGTTGACCCTAGGTCTAGTTTACCGACCCTGCGACTAGTTAACCCTGGTTAACCCTAGTACACAGAGTGATGCAATATTAGCCAAGGAACCATGAATTCTGCTTTATAAACTTTCTTTCTTCCTCCCTCCCTCCCTCCCTCCCTCTTCCCTTCCTCTCCTTCCCTTCCTCCCTCCCTCCCTCCCTTCCTCCCTCCCTCCCTCCCTCCCTCTCTCCCTCCCTCATTCTCTCTCTTCCTCCCTCCCTTCCTCTCCTCCCTCCCTCCCCTCCTCCCTCCCTTCCTCTCCCTCCCTCCCTCCCTCCCTTCCTCTCCCTCCCTCCCTCTCTCCCTCCCTCCCTCCCTCCTTTCATGTCCCGTTACTGACAACCAACTTTGGACCATCGTAAATGACTCATTCAACCTTTAAACCATCTCCTGTACGATGGTGTTTGGTGACGGAGGCTCTAAAGAGAAGGTGTGTAGTTCACTCCTGAAATGTTCCTTCACTCACTTGATTGCAGGTCTACTGCCAGCAGGACGCTACAATGGCCCAAGAGATCCTACTGAATGTTCTGGAGGATTTAACTGAGGAAGAATTCAGTAAATTCAAATTTTACCTGAAAGATCCTGGAGTCATGGGAGGCTTCAACCCAATTAAAAACTACCGACTAGAGACCAGAGAGAGGACGGTCGTTGTGGATTTGATGGTGAAGGCTTACAAAGATCAAGGAGCCGTGGAAGTCACCAAGAAGATTTTAGAGAAGATACCTCGGAACGACATTCTGCAAAATCTTTTCACTGACAGTTCAGATCCAGAAGGTCAGTTTCTGTTCTAAAGCCTTTAATACAGGAGAGGTTAAAGGTTAAACTGTTTCTCTAGTTCGTTATCAGTGTTGCTGAGAATAAAGTGCTGAACGGAGAACAGAAAGCTCAAAACACGTCGGGTAAAACATCTTTACACTAAAATGTTTCAGAGAATTCCAGAGTTGTTTCATGATGATATATTCATAAAGCACTTTAAAAACAATCATTACAATTATAAAGCAGCTCAGATAAAATATTATAAAAGAACACGGAAGAAAAACGGAAAACAAAACAATAAAAGCAGGATCAAAGTCTCATAGCCGGACCAAGGTGCATTTTGAGACGGCTTTTAAAGATGTGGAGTAAAGGAGGCTGTCTAACGTCCGATGGCAGATGGCTTCATGATTTAGGAGCAGCACTCCAGGTGGTTCTGCTGAGATTCTGGTGCCTCCGGGAGCCGATCAGCCGCCTGAGGCCCAAAATCACCAGATTGCTGCATCAGAGGACTTTACAGGCAGCACAGGTGTGACCTCCTCCGTCCTTAGGCCCTCAAACCAGGTCAGGAAAAACTGGAGAAACCTGGAGGAGATCCACAGCTGAGGGATCCGTCTCCCTGGGACGGGCAGACGTGCAGCAGAGGCCACGTGCACAGAGCACATCAGCATTAACAGTAATATACCAGGTCCAGGTGCTTCAGAGACGTCCTCATCAGAGATGTGGCCCACCTTCATCCTCCGGGTCCTGATGCAGCGAATCCAGGATCAGCAAGACCAGAGAAAACCAAGACCGGCAATATGTGCATTTATGTAGGAGAATATGGGAACGGGCAGGAGAGGACAGACGGGCCATGCTGTAATAAAGGCATGGATAGAGGTGTAATAAAGGCATGGATAGAGGTGTAATAAAGGCATGGATAGAGGTGTAATAAAGGCATGGATAGAGGTGTGATAAAGGCATGGATATAGCTGTAATAAAGGCATGGATAGAGTGTAATAAAGGCATGGATAGAGGTAATAAAGGCATGGATAGGGTGTAATAAAGGCATGGATAGAGGTGTAATAAAGGCATGGATAGAGTGTAATAAGGCATGGATAAGCTGTAATAAAGGCATGGATAGAGGTGTAATAAAGGCACGGATGGAGGTGTAATAAAGGCACGGATGGAGGTGTAATAAAGGCACGGATGGAGGTGTAATAAAAAGGCACGGATGAGGTGTAATAAAGCACGGATAGAGATGTAATAAAGGCATGGATAGAGGTGTTATAAAGGCATGGATGGAGGTGTAATAAAGGCATGGATGGAGGTGTAATAAAGGCATGGATAGAGGTGTATAAAGGCATGGATAGAGGTGTATAAAAGGCATGGATGGAGGTAATAAAGGCATGGATAGAGGTGTAATAAAGGCATGGAAAGAGGTGTAATAAAGGCATGGATAGAGGTGTAATAAAGGCATGGATAGAGATGTAATAAAGGCATGGATAGAGGTGTTATAAAGGCATGGATGGAGGTGTAATAAAGGCATGGATGGAGGTGTAATAAAGGCATGGATAGAGGTGTAATAAAGGCATGGATAGAGGTGTAATAAAGGCATGGATGGAGGTGTGTAATAAAGGCATGGATGGAGGTGTAATAAAGGCATGGATGGAGGTGTAATAAAGGCATGGATAGAGGTGTAATAAAGGCATGGATAGAGTGACCATCATAACCACTAACGTCATTAAATGTCATAAATTTAGAGTTAACTGTGACCAAGACACACAGGAAGTGGTCTGACTGAGGAGGCATGCTTAGGGTTAGGGTTAACCCATCCTTCCAGATGAAGCTGCACCACCTTTTCTTAGAATGGAGGTTTGTCTCCAAGTTCAGAACTCATGATCAACCCTTCGGACCTGCTGAGACCCGCCACCACTTTCATCATTGTTTTTCCTGATCTGGAATCAGTGAAACTTGATCCAGTCTGAAATTTGAGCGTCAGATCTCAACAGCAGCATCAACAGCAAATTGCTGCAGCGTCAGTCTGAAAGAATTCCAGTCGTACCTGCTTTAAAAGCTCTTCTGAGTTCTTTACTTAAGTTTTTGGGATTGTTTTACTCCAGTGATGCTGTTCTTGTCTTTTTGAAATGTGAAGCCCAACTGGACCTGAGAAGAAGATAAACTGTAAAACATCAGCTCAAAGCACTCTGGAATAAATATTATTATATTCATATCTGCTGAATATATCGACTAACACATGTGCATGTATATTTTGCTTTAAGGTCCACATGTGAACACGTCCCCATCGACTCTCATCAATCAAAGCTTCAGTCAAACCTGAGGAGCAGGTTTATGTGTGTGCAGGAAGGCTGCGATGAGAAGGTAGACGAGCAACGGCTGGACGACGTCTACACACAGCTGTACGTCACCACCGGTGGCGACATACACATCAATGCTCAGCACGAGGTCACTCAGATTGACATGGTTGGGAACCCTTCAGACACAGAACAACCCATTAGTCCCAGTGACCTGTTTACACCTCCAGCTGGGAAATATAAACCCATAAGAACTGTTCTGACCAGCGGAAATGCAGGAATTGGCAAAACCTTTCTAATCCGCAAGTTTGTGTTGGACTGGGCAGAACACGAGCCAATCAAGACGTGCATCTCATATTGCCGTTCACCTTTCGCCACCTGAACCTGTTGAGGGGGACACGCCTATCCTTGGCTGAACTCACTCATAAGTGCATCCAAGAGTCCAGGGCCATTCAAATAGAGGCTCTTAACAGCATCTTTACAGCTCTGCAGTCATCAGGAGACGCCAATTTTGACAGTTGTAAATTCAAGCTTCTGTTTATCTTGGATGGGCTGGATGAGAGCCGACTAGAAATGGACACCAGAACCAATGAATTCCAGGAGGCGGATATAGATGTGAAGGCACCGTGCTCGGTGGAGGTCCTGCTCACAAACCTCATTAACAGAAGTCTTCTCCCCTCCGCTCGACTCTGGATAACCACGAGGCCCGCGGCAGCCAATCAGATCCATCCGGATTTTGTGGACATGAGGACAGAGGTGCGAGGGTTTAATAACGAGCAGAAGGAAGAGTACTTTAGGAGGAAGTTCAAGGACGAGGAGCAGGCGTGCAGCATCATCTCTCACATCAAGGCATCTCGAAGCCTCCATATCATGTGTCACATCCCAATCTTCTGCTGGGTCACTGCAAAGGTTTTTGAAGATGTGTTGAAGATGCGAGAAGAGCTGCCCAAGACTCTCACAGCAATGTACATCTCCTTCCTGGTTGTTCAGTGCACACCAAAAAACAAGAGAGGAGACGGGAAAGCTCCACAATGGAGTCCAGAGAGCTGTGAGATGATTCCAATTCTGGCAAAGCTGGCATTTAAACAACTGCAGAAAGGCAATGTGATCTTCTACGAGTCCGATCTAAGAGACTGTGGCATCACCGTCAGGTCGGCTGATGCCTACTCAGGAGTGTTCACGCAGATGTTCAGAAGGGAGCGAGGACTGATCAAGGAGGAGGTGTTCTGCTTTGTCCATCTGAGTGTTCAGGAGTTTCTCGCTGCTCTTCATGTACATTTGAAATTCACCAAGTCTGGCACCAACATACTGTCAGAAAAACCAACCTTATTACGTTATTTAGGCTCTAAACTGTTCAACACCAAAATCAAACAGACTGATTTTTACCAGTGTGCGGTGGACAAGGCCTTGCAAAATGAAAAAGGACACCTGGACCTGTTCCTGCGGTTCCTTTTGGGTCTTTCTCTGCCGACCAATCAGGCTCTTCTACGAGGTCTAATTAACGGTGAAGGCAGCTCAGAGCCCAATCAGGAAATCATTCGCTACATCAAGTGGAAGATTGGAAAGAATCTGTCCTCAGAGAGAATCATCAACCTGTTCCACTGTCTGAACGAGCTGAACGATAGTTCACTGGTCCAGGAGGTTCAACAGAACCTCAGATCTGGAAGATTGACAACAGAAAGTCTCTCCCCTGCTCAGTGGTCAGCTCTTGGCTTCATATTACTGTCCTCAGGACAAGACCTGGAGATGTTTGACCTGAAGAAATACTCTGCTTCAGAGTGGGTTCTCCTGAGGCTGCTGCCAGTGGTCACAGCCTGCAGAAAAGCCATGTAAGTGTTCTGCAGGTGTTCTGCAGGTGTCTGCAGGTGTTCTGCAGGTGTTCTGCAGGTGTCTGCAGGTGTCTGCAGGTGACTGCAGGTGACTGCAGGTGTCTGCAGGTGTCTGCAGGTGACTGCAGGTGTCTGCAGGTGTTCTGCAGGTGTCTGCAGGTGTCTGCAGGTGTCTGCAGGTGTCTGCAGGTGTCTGCAGTTGTCTGCAGGTGTCTGCAGGTGTTCTGCAGGTGTCTGCAGGTGTCTGCAGGTGTCTGCAGATGTCTGCAGGTGTCTGCAGTTGTCTGCAGGTGTCTGCAGTGTCTGCAGGAGACTGCAGTTGTCTGCAGGTGTTCTGCAGTTGTCTGCAGGTGTTCTGCAGGTGTTCTGCAGTTGTCTGCAGGTGTCTGCAGGTGTTCTGCAGGTGTTCTGCAGGTGACTGCAGGTGTCTGCAGGTGTTCTGCAGGTGTCTGCAGGTGTCTGCAGGTGTCTGCAGGTGTCTGCAGTTGTCTGCAGGTGTCTGCAGGTGTTCTGCAGGTGTCTGTAGGTGTTCTGCAGGTGTCTGCAGGTGTCTGCAGATGTCTGCAGGTGTCTGCAGTTGTCTGCAGGTGTCTGCAGGTGTCTGCAGGAGACTGCAGTTGTCTGCAGGTGTTCTGCAGTTGTCTGCAGGTGTTCTGCAGGTGTTCTGCAGTTGTCTGCAGGTGTCTGCAGGTGTTCTGCAGGTGTTCTGCAGGTGACTGCAGGTGTCTGCCGTGTCTGAAGGTGTCTGCAGGTGTTTTGCAGGTGACTGCAGGTGTCTGCAGGTGTCTGCAGTTGTCTGCCGGTGTTCTGCAGATGTCTGTAGGTGTTCTGCAGGTGTTCTGCAGATGTATGTAGGTGTTCTGCAGGTGTTCTGCAGATGTCTGCAGGTGTCTGCAGGTGTCTGTAGGTGTTCTGTAGGTGTTCTGCAGGTGTCTGCAGGTGTCTGCAGATGTCTGCAGGTGACTGCAGGTGTCTGCAGGTGTCTGCAGGTGACTGCAGGTGTCTGCAGGTGTCTGCAGGTGTCTGCAGGTGTCTGCAGTGTTCTGCAGGTGTTCTGCAGGTGTCTGCAGTTGTCTGCAGGTGTTCTGCAGTTGTCTGCAGGTGTCTGCAGTTGTCTGCAGGTGTTCTGCAGGTGTTCTGCAGGTGTCTGCAGGTGTTCTGCAGTTGTCTGCAGGTGTTCTGCAGGTGTCTGCAGTTGTCTGCAGGTGTTCTGCAGGTGTTCTGCAGGTGTCTGCAGGTGTTCTGCAGTTGTCTGCAGGTGTTCTGCAGGTGTCTGCAGGTGTCTGCAGTTGTCTGCCGGTGTTCTGCAGATGTCTGTAGGTGTTCTGCAGGTGTTCTGCAGATGTCTGTAGGTGTTCTGCAGGTGTTCTGCAGATGTATGTAGGTGTTCTGCAGGTGTTCTGCAGATGTCTGCAGGTGTCTGCAGGTGTCTGTAGGTGTTCTGCAGGTGTTCTGCAGATGTCTGCAGGTGTCTGCAGGTGTTCTGCAGGTGTCTGTAGGTGTCTGCAGGAGTTTTGCAGGTGTCTGTAGGTGTTCTGCAGATGTCTGCAGGTGTCTGCAGGTGTTCTGCAGGTGTTCTGCAGGTGTTCTGCAGATGTCTGCAGGTGTCTGCAGGTGTCTGTAGGTGTTCTGCAGGTGTTCTGCAGACGTCTGCAGGTGTCTGCAGGTGTTCTGCAGGTGTCTGCAGCTGTCTGCAGGAGTTTTGCAGGTGTCTGTAGGTGTTCTGCAGATGTCTGCAGGTGTCTGCAGGTGTCTGTAGGTGTTCTGCAGATGTCTGCAGGTGTCTACAGGTGTTCTGCAGTGTTCTGCAGATGTCTGCAGGTGTCTGCAGGTGTCTGTAGGTGTTCTGCAGGTGTTCTGCAGTGTCTGTAGGTGTTCTGCAGGTGTTCTGCAGATGTCTGCAGGTGTCTGCAGGTGTCTGTAGGTGTTCTGCAGGTTTTCTGCATGTGTCTGTAGGTGTTCTGCAGGGTCTGCAGGTGTCTGCAGGTGTTCTGCATGTGTCTGCAGGTGTTCTGCAGATGTCTGCAGGTGTCTGTAGGTGTTCTGCAGGTGTTCTGCAGGTGTCTACAGGTGTTCTGCAGGTGTTCTGCAGATGTCTGCAGGTGTCTGCAGGTGTCTGTAGGTGTTCTGCAGGTGTTCTGCATGTGTCTGTAGGTGTTCTGCAGGTGTTCTGCAGATGTCTGCAGGTGTCTGCAGGTGTCTGTAGGTGTTTTGCAGGTTTTCTGCATGTGTCTGTAGGTGTTCTGCAGGTGTCTGCAGGTGTCTGCAGGTGTTCTGCATGTGTCTGCAGGTGTTCTGCAGATGTCTGCAGGTGTCTGTAGTGTTCTGCAGGTGTTCTGCATGTGTCTGTAGGTGTTCTGCTGGTGTTCTGCAGATGTCTGCAGTTGTCTGCAGGTATTCTGCAGTTGTCTGCAGGTGTTTTGCAGGTGACTGCAGGTGTCTGCAGGTGTCTGCAGTTGTCTGCAGGTGTTCTGCAGATGTCTGTAGGTGTTCTGCAGGTTTTCTGCAGATGTATGTGGGTGTTCTGCAGGTGTTCTGCAGATGTCTGCAGGTGTCTGCAGGTGTCTGCAGGTGTCTGCAGGTGTCTGCAGGTGTCTGCAGGTGACTGCAGGTGTCTGCAGGTGTCTGCAGGAGACTGCAGTTGTCTGCAGGTGTCTGCAGGTGACTGCAGGTGACTGCAGGTGTCTGCAGGTGTCAGCAGGTGTCTGCAGGTGTCTGCAGGTGTCTGCAGGTGTCTTCAGGTGTCTGCAGGTGTCTGCAGGTGTCTTCAGGTGTCTGCAGGTGTCTGCAGGTGTTCAGCAGGTGTCTGCAGGTGTCTGCAGGTGTCTGCAGGTGTCTTCAGGTGTCTGCAGGTGTCTGCAGGTGTTCAGCAGGGTCTGCAGGTGTCTACAGGTGTCTGCAGGTGTCTGCAGGTGTCTGCAGGTGTCTGCAGGTGTTCAGCAGGTGTCTGCAGGTGTTCAGCAGGTGTCTGCAGGTGTTCTGCAGGTGTCTGCAGGTGTCTGCAGGTGTTCTACAGGTGTTGCAGGTGTCTGCAGGTGTCTACAGGTGTTCTGCAGGTGTCTGCAGGTGTTCAGCAGGTGTTCTGCAGGTGTCTGCAGGTATCTGCAGGTGTTCTGCAGGTGTTCTGCAGGTGTCTGCAGGTCTTCTGCAGGTGTCTGCAGGTGTGTTCTCAAGTTTCTGCAGGGTTCTGCAGGTGTCTGCAGGTGTCTGCAGGTGTCTGCATGTCTGAGGTGTCTGCAGGTGTCGCAGGTGTCTGCAGGTGTTTGCAGGTGTCTGCAGGTGTTCTGCAGGTGTTCTGCAGGTGTCTGCAGGTGTTCTGCAGGTGTCTGCAGGTGTCTGCAGGGTCTGCGGGTCTGTCGCGGTGTGTTCTGCGGTGTCTGCAGGTGTTCTGCAGTGTCTGCAGGTGTCTGTGGTGTTCAGCAACACGCATCACATCTGCAGCGTTTGTTTGCAGGCATGCAGTAGTAGTTACTCCAAGAACTGATTTCATTCCGTATCATTGCACCTTCCGTCCTCATAAAGGTCAACTAAAGAAATAAGCCTGCGTCCCTGATTGTGCAGGAGAGAACCAGAAGGATTTCCTGCTTTCTTCTTCTTTTCTTTTTTCAGGTTGAGTCACTGCAATCTGAGGGAGAGGAGTTGTGAAGCTCTGTCCCCCGTCCTCAGCGCCTCCTCCTCTAGTCTGCTAGAGCTGGACCTGAGGGACAATGACCTGAGGGATTCAGGCGGCTGAACGAGCTCTCTGTTGGTCTGAAGAGTCCAAACTGCCGGCTGGAGATCCTCAGGTTAGTGCTCCTTATCAGCATCATCAGTTTTTCTAAATGGCAGCTTGAAATTTTGGTTATCTTCCAAAAAGAGGAAATATCTTTACCAAAAATGCCGACCAGCCGACCACTGTTCACTCCCACAGCTTTTAAAATGACTTAGTCTGGTTCTGGTTCCTGTGCTTCGCTCCCCAGTCAGGTCCAGGCCCCGACACACGACCCAGAACTTTGCATAAATGAGCTGTTAATTAGTGAGGAATGTCTGTGTGTGTGTGTGTGTGTGTGTGTGTGTGTGTGTGTGTGTGTGTGTGTGGTGTGTGTGTGGTGGATGTGCTTGCATGCAGGGTATCGGGCTGTCTCATCACAGCAGAAGGATGTTCTTCTCTGGCCTCAGCGTTGAGGTCCAACCCAACCCATCTGAAAGAACTGGACCTGAGCTTCAACCATCCTGGAGATGATGGAACGAAGCAGCTCTCTGCTGTTCTGGAGGATCCAGAGTTGAGCCTGGAGGTTCTCAGGTAGATGCAAACACCCTCCCTAAAATGAACACCTGATACTATTTATTGATGAGCATGGAGACCTTCCAGACGTTCGGTGGTTCAAGCAGCACATTGTGAGATCTGAACCACCTCTGAGCAGAGAGATGTGATGCTTTCTGGACCTTCAGGGTACGAGAACCCACATAAGGGAGAATAAAAGGGTCACGTCAGAGATACAAAAAGATCAGGTGATGCCAGCACAACCATCTGGCTGCAGCCACTGCCTGGGAGGGAATCCTTAGAGAGAAATAGGCAAAGTTCTCCTCCATGACGTTGGCATATGGAGAGATGTTACAAATCCAGCTCTGAGGTTCACAAACCGAATCAAGAGCAAACCGGTTCAGGCTGACCCAAAGTCAGGGACGAACAGTGTAGAGCTCAAGGTTGAGTGGCATCTGTTGAACCTCTGTCCTGCCTTGGATTTCATTTCCTCTGTGTCTTCTCCCAATCCAGACTGGACCATTGTGGGAAAGAGAGACTTAAGAGTGGTCTGAAGAAGTGTAAGTGATCAACTTGATGCGTCAGCACGTCACGCTCTGAAAAAAGCAGCAGTTAGTGGACTCAGTTGTGTTTCATGAGCTGGTTCCTGGTTCCTCCTCTCTCCCTTTAGATCACTGTGAGCTCAGCGTGGACACCAACACCGTCCACAGGTCAATCCAAGTGTCCAACAACAGGGTGATGTGGACAGTGGCCGAGGACCAACCATATCCAGACCATCCAGAGAGGTTTAAGGTCTTTCCCCCAGCTGCTGTGTAGCAACAGCCTAACTGGTCGCTGTTACTGGGAGGTGGAGTGGACAGGACGGGTTCACATTTCTGTAGCATACAAAAAGATCCGGAGACATGGAATCAGTGCCCAAAGCTGGTTTGGAGCGAATCAGCAGTCTTGGAGCCTTGAGTGTTCTGCCAGCGGTTACTCTGTCCTCCACGATGACAAAAGTGTAGCCCTCCTCCCCTTCTCATCCACTGGTCCTCGGAGAGTCGCCGTCTATGTGAACTACCCCGCTGGCACTGTGACCTTCTACAGAATCACCACCAACACCCGGTCCACCTCTATACCTTCAAAACCACATTCACTGAACCGCTGTTTCCCGGCTTTGGCTTTGGTTTATGTTCTGGGTTCTTCTCCGGGTCCTCGGTGCATTTGTGTTCGACCGCAGGAGAAGCTTCCGTCTGAAGAAACACGAGGGTTGAGCTCACGGCCTGAATATGAGTTCTAGACCTGCTGGATGTTCATCATGAAGGTCCCGTCTGTCCAACCAACCTCATCTTTCCTATTGCTGATTCCACAGGTTGTCAGGAGAGAGCAACGTGATCCTAGGAAAACTGGCTGTTTTTCTACACCTTTGTCCTTTATTTTTAATTTTCCTGGTGAGATTAAACCTCTTTTTCCAAAGCGACTCAGCCAAGTTGGCCTCATCCTTCATGATCACCACGAGAACTCACAGATGTAAACAGTAACATAGATCCCAAGAGGGACAGAGAGCTTAGAACGGACAAGAGACAAAATTAACATCCAACATCAGAAAAGCAATGTCAATTCTCACTCAGATACATTTTTAAGGGTCTTGAATTGTCCAAGCGTGAACTATGGGGTGTTTAGAATGTTATTCCACAGCCAGCTAAATAATCATCGAGCTCTGGAAAGGCTGCCATCTAGTGGAGCAAATGTTGTAGGCACCATATAACACAACTGTGATCATCAGTATAAATCTGTATTCTAAAAACAAGCATCTTCAGAGTCGCCCTTGACTTAAAAATAATCTCATGGTGAATCACAATACAAGAGGAAACAGCATCTGCATGTTGTCAAGAGGACATTTCTGATATTCCAATATTTATGTTTTTAACTGTAGTGCTGATCACGGCCATACTGGGGGGGGTGCAGGTCTAGAACAGCACCGGACTCGTGACTAAAGACGACACAAAAGCAGTCCGGGATTTTTGATCACAATTCCAATGAAGCAGGAATCAGAAATAAACTGGATCACAGTGGGATTGTGGAGCACGTCTGAGATGTTCAGCCATCGTAGCTCTGGTGCAGTAAAGATGAAGTATTCTACATATACGGCTGAATATATAGTTAGAACTAAATGCATCAGTGAGGCCTTCCTTCCTCTCACAGCATCATTAACAGCTTCACAGGCTGAAACAGGCCATTGATATTGAGACTATTGATCAACGGCTGCTCCTGTTAGGAGAATCAATAGAAAAATCAGGTCGTGCCCCCACAATAGAACATGGCTGCACGAGTGTGCACTGTAGCGCACGGCTGTGCCGCTCCGCCCCCATGGTGATGGCGTCCACGGTCTGCGGCCTCCGCCCGTCTCAACGCTGTGCCGCTCCGCCCCCACGGCGAGGGCGTCCGCGGTCTGCGGCCTCCGCCCGTCTCAACGCTGTGCTGCTCCGCCCCCATGGTGATGGCGTCCGCGGTCTGCAGCCTCCGCCCGTCTCAACGCTGTGCCGCTCCGCTCCCATGGTGACGGCGTCCACGGTCTGCAGCCTCCGCCCGTCTCAACGCTGTGCCGCTCCGCCCCCACGGCGAGGGCGTCCGCGGTCTGCGGCCTCCGCCCGTCTCAACGTGTGCCGCTCCGCCCCCATGGTGACGGCGTCCACGGTCTGCAGCCTCCGCCCGTCTCAACGCTGTGCCGCTCCGCCCCCATGGTGACGGCGTCCACGGTCTGCAGCCTCCGCCCGTCTCAACGCTGTGCCGCTCCGCCCCCACGGCGAGGGCGTCCGCGGTCTGCGGCCTCCGCCCGTTCTCAACGCTGTGCCGCTCCGCCCCCACGGCGACGGCGTCCACGGTCTGCAGCCTCCACCCGTCTCAAGGCTGTGCCGCTCCGCCCCCACGGCGAGGGCGTCCGCGGTCTGCGGCCTCCACCCGTCTCAACGCTGTGCCGCTCCGCCCCCACGGCGAGGGCGTCCGCGGTCTGCAGCCTCCGCCCGTCTCAACGCTGTGCCGCTCCGCCCCCATGGTGAGGGCACGCCGTCCCATCTAGAGCGGAGCGTGAACATCTGTGAGGGCTTTGAAGAGTTTCTGTGTGAGACACCTGGTGATGTGACCAGTGTCACCACTGTGTCCTCCACAGCCTTGATGGGGCTGAAGATCAGGTGACCCGACAGCATGGATCCGCTACACCTGCCTCAGGTAACCGTCTTGGTGTCGTCGCTCTAGAACGGAACCGTTTCATTCAGGGTGGCGCCGACGGCGACATGAAGCTGTTCAAACTGTCGACGGCAGAGCGGAGTGTGTTTGGGTCATGGTGGTGGAATTTTAATGATGCTGAGTGTTTGAGTGTGGGTGTGAGGGTGGGTGTGTGAGGGTGTGTGGGGTTGTGTGTGTGTGAGTGTAGTGGTGGGTGTGTGGGTGGGTGGGTGGGAGTGTGTGTGTGGGGGGGTGTGTGTGTGAGTGTGTGTGGAGAGTGGGGGTGTGGGGTTAGTGTGTGGGTGTGTATGAGGGAGGGTGAGTGTGTGATGAGAGTGGTGTGTGGGTGAGTGGGTTTGTGTGTGGGTGGGGTGAGAGGGGGGTGAGTGAGGGGTGGTGAGTGTGAGTGAGTGAGTGGTGAGGTGGGTGAGAGTGGGTGGGTGTTGTGTGTGATGTGGTGTGTGGGTGGTGTGGTGGGTAGTGCGGTGTGGGGAGTGGGCGTGGGGGGTGAGTGAATGTGTGAGTGATGTGAGGGGGGAGGAGTGTATGAGAGGTGTGGTGTGGGGGTGTGTGTGGGTGAGTGAGGTGGATGAGTTGTGTGGGTGTGTGTGTGTGAGTGAGTGTAGAGGGTGGTGTGTGGGTGGGGTGGTTGTGTGTGTGAGTGTGTGTGTGGTAGGTAGGTGCTGTTGAGTGGTGGGTGTGGGGGTTGTTTGTGTGTGTGTGTTAGTGTGTGTGCTGTATGAGTGGTGGGTGTGTGTGTGGGTGGGTGTTGGGGTGTTGGTGTGTGATTGTGGAGTGATGAGGGGGTGTGTGTGAGTGTGTGTAAGTGAGTGTATGAGATGAGTGGTGTGGTGTGTGTGTGTGGTGTGTGTGGGTGGGGGGGGGGTGTGTTGGTGTGAGTGAGTGTATGAGTGTGTGTGTGTGTGGTGTGTGTGTGTGTGTGCGTGAGGGTGAGTGGTGTGTGGTGTGTGTGAGTGAGTGTATGAGATGAGTGGTGTGCGTGTGTGTGTGTGTGGGGTGTGGTGTGTGTGGTGTGTGTGTTGTGTGTGGTGTGTGTGGTGTGTGTGTGTGTATGAGTGGTGTGTGTGTGTGGGTGTTGCGTGTGGGGGTGTGTGTGGGTGCTGTATGAGTGGTGTGTGTGTGTGCGTGTGTGGGTTTGTGTGTGTTGTGTGTTGTGTGCGTATGAGTGGTTTGTGTGTGTGCGTGTGTGTGTGTGTGTGTGTGCTGTATGAGTGGTGTGTGTGTTGTGCGTGGTGGGTGTGTGTGTGTGAGTGGTGTGTGTGTGTGAGTGAGTGTGTGTGTGTGTGTGTGTGTGTGTGCTGTCCATTCTAATATCAATATCAGATCGATGTTTTTGTTTGTTCCTGTTTGTCATCAACAATGCCGCCTTGTCTCCAGATCCCTCAGAACTACTTGAGTCGCCCTGATCACAACTGTTCATGCAGCTTTGTTCTTTTCTTTGATTCTAGACAACGTGCTCGTGTTCTTTGATGATCTGTGCTACTGTATCATAACCTGCTACTAATCACGACCCTGGAAAGATGCAGCTCGATGGCACATGCGCTGCCTTTGTTCCTAAAGTCTTTGATGTCTTCTGTCATATGTTTCTTTAGGCTGATTCTGAAACTTTGGCTTTTGTCCCCTTTGTCCACGTTACTAATATGGGTATTATGGGCTGTCCCAGTCCCGGTCGTTGGCCTGTCAAATGTCACTTTGGAGCAGTTCCATCAGCCAACTAAACCAATTCAAGTTAGTTGCCATTTCAAAATAAAGAGTTCAGAATTAAGGGGTCTCACATTTGGGAGGTGCGTTTGGGCCCCATGTGACTGAAGCAGCTTTGAGAGAGAAGGTTGATGTAGGTTCATCCAGAAAATGATCAAAACAGCTTTCTGTGATCTGCTCCCCCACAACTATCGTTGCTCCTCTCTCTGTCTGATTTCCTGTCCCGTTACTGACAACCAACTTTGGACCATCGTTAATGACTCATTCAACCTTTAAACCAGGGGTGGGGAACCTTTTTCATATCGAGGGCCATTTCATTTTTATAAAGTCCTCCGAGGGCCATACTATTATGAACACATACCTAGGGATGCAAAAAAAAGACGAAAAAAAGTCTATAACCACTGTGTTACTAAGTCTCATGATTGCTGCATTTGAATTTGAATTCTTAATTTAGCACACATGCATATAAAATCACCAAAAAAATAGACAAACAAGTTAAATATTTTTACATTATCATACAAAACAATAACAAAAAAGAGGTGCAGAGTTGAGGCAAGAGACCTGTAAGGGCCTGTTCGAGGCCTCTACTCACAAAAACTAACAGACAGACTTGCTAACAGACAGACAGACAGATAAACGCCGGCAAAAACATTACCTCCTTGGCGGAGGTAATGTTAATAATAACAATAATTGCTGCATTTCTACACCTAATGCGATGGTTGGAACTGCTTCTCTTTGGAGAGGCATCTAATGTCAGCTGGCAGTGATGATGATGCCACTCGAAGCTGGTTTTCCAAGTTGGGGTCGTCAGTCGTCTTGAGCGGAAGCGAGTCTTTGCAAGTGTCAGTTTTGAAAAGAACTGTTCACAGCCGTACGTTGTCCCAAACAGAGATGCAAACTTCAGGGCATGTCTCATCAAGATGGGAAAATCCTCAGCACTAACGTACAGTTTGTAAAAGTCCAGTAGAGAGAGGTTGTTGTACTTAGCTTTGAGTTCGTTGTTGTTTTGCAGCTCAATTATTTCCATTTGGGAATTGTCTGGCACATCAGATGGTTGCACATTAAATGGCGTAGCAAACATAGTCTAGTTCCTTTGTATGTTTTTCACATCATGAAACCTCTCATCAAATGCCTGAACGAGTTTTGCACATTCACCAGCATATTCAGTCATAACATCAGGCTTTTGTTCTTGCAGGGTGGGGAAAGTGCACAGTGTTTCCCCTTTCCAGTTGTTCTTGCCACAGCCTTAACTTCACTTCAAATATTTTCACATTTGAAAGCAGAGAGCTGACGAGCTGGTTGGGACCTTGCAGCTTGATGTTTAGCTCTGACAGGTGCTTGGTGATGTCCACCATGAAGGCCAGATCACTGAGGAACTTGCCATCACTGAGCTCCATGACAGGTTTCCCCTTCATCTCCATGAAGTGTTTGACCTCTTCCCGCAGTGTATAAAACCGTGCGAGCATATTTGAACGACTCAGCCATCGCACTTCACAGTGATAAACCAGATCACCGTACTCTGATTCAAGCTCGCTGAGTAGCTCCTTGAACTGGCGGTTGTTCAGCCTCTGCTTTTGATGAAGTTTATGGTGGACACAACGGTTTTCATCACATTGTTAAGCTTCAGGGAATGTGCACACAGACTCTCTTGATGTATGATACAGTGGCACACAACTATATCACTTGGATCCAGACACAGACGGCTCATTTCTTTTTTGACTAATGCAGTCAATCCTTTTTGCGTGCCAACCATTGCGGGTGCTCCATCAGTGGCGA
>NW_026622026.1:15000-22751 GCF_003711565.1 Takifugu flavidus | reverse complement strand
ATTGGATACATTTGTAAGCGTGGAGGAACCAATAGAAGAAGCTCCAGTTTCTCTTGAAAAACATCTAGACAGCTATGCACCCCCGTCGGTGGTTGGAGTGGAACCACAAGAAACTAAGGAAGTGGAGTCAATGAGAGCATTTGTCCAGTTTTTAATCGAAAAGATTCTCAATCACATTCACCAAAAAGCAAACATTGTGCCTCAGTACAACGATGAAGTCCTCGGTGCTCTCCTTGCACAGGTCTGGCCCCAAGTCTGGGATAATAATGCACATTTAAGTCTGACAGAGGAATCATTTAACAAGATGGACAAAACAATCCACAAAGCCTGTAAAAAGCTGGGCAATCCGAACGAGGTCCTGTTCCTACTGAAGTACTCGGAGGAGTCAATCATTGAAGAACAAATGGTCCGTATTGCCAAAAAACTCTTGGGGCCATCCAGAAAACCAAACATCTTCCAGAGATTCTGCTCTTTCCTGGGCTGAGTTCTGTGGCGCTCCTCATGTTGGAACAGAGGGCTGAAGGACTGCGACAACAGGAAGAGTTCCCCAAGATTTAGCACATTTGTATTTCCTGGTTTCCTGAAAACAAGTGCCAAGATATCTTAATAAAATAAGTCATTTGGGCCAGTAGACTCTGGGTCAATTCCTAAAATAAACTAGTTTGGACCTGAATCCAGGCATAAATTCTCATTCTTAAATTCTTTGACTGCTTGAAGTGTTAATGTAGTCTCTGAAAAATGACTTGCTCAATTGTTAAAGTTCTTGTAATTAGTCCTGGGGTGGGGCCAACAGGCAGACATGGGAGGGGCAGGGACCGGCCAAAGGCTGAGGCACACCCTCACCACTTCTGTGGAATTGTCTAGTTCTCATTCTTAAATTCTTTGACTGCTTGAAGTGTTAATGTAGTCTCTGAAAAATAACTTGCTCAAGTTTATTAAATTTCAAAAATATCGCTCGCCAGGACCTCACGAGGCACAAACTTTAGCTTCTCACAATATATATACTCTCTTTCAAGTCCTTAAAATCTCATTGTCAACCCTCAGTTTGAGGGCCTGTAGCTCCGGCATACATTCACCTAGAAAGACCGTTCAAACTTTAAAATGTAGCCCCAAAGGTATCATGTAAAATATGAAAGACCTTAGGTAAAGAAATGCCCCTGCAATTAATCAGCACTACATGAGACGAGCTAAAGCACCGTCCGCTCAAATTTCCTATTAACTCAGTGTCAAACAAAGCGGGAGAAACTTCACACCTATGTTTTCCAAAATCTTGAGGTTCCAACGCAGGGGTGCTCATTACGTCGATCGCGATCTACCGGTTCGATCGCGGCGTGACATTAAAAAATATCAGCCTATCATTCATCCCGTTACTTGATTGACATACAGGGCAGCCAGTTAGATGACAACTGAATTTTGACCTTAGGTCACCGCTCATGCGCAAACAACAGCGCTAAGCGCTAAGCTAGTCAGCGAACTACCTCTGATTTTAAGCCATCGCTAAAGCTTCTGGTCATCAAAATGAATGAGGGAGCGGGGCCAAGTAAGAAGACAAAAACAGATCACTTTCATACGGAATGGGAGGTGGACTTTTTTTTCCCACAATGTCATTTTTGAAGTGCGTTGAAGATTATGAAGTTCAAATATGTTCCACCATGACTGATGAACATTTGGAAGGGTGCTTGAGGCTGCCAGCAGCTACGGTCCCTGCGCCTCCCTGGCTGATCCAGTCATCAAAGTAAACTCAGGCAATTACAAAATGATGTTAATAGTTAATTATGTGTGTTTTGCCATATTGGCTCATTTGGTTAAGCAAGGTACATCAACATACATTGGACATACCAAGAATCCTCAATACATTTGAAAATAATTAGATGTTTTGCATTTTTGTGGTGGGTGGATGACTCTGACTTGGTCATTTTGTAAGTAGCTCGCCTGCTGGAAACATGTAGGCGCCCCTGATCTAACGAATTTAACCTCGTCCAAATCGGCGTGTGAATATGGTTGGTTCTGATCATGGGGGGGGGGGAAGAGGGAGAGAGAGAGAGAGAGAGAGAGAGAAGATCCAAGAAAGGCATGTAGCTGTTAGCCACCACCAGGCTATACTTTATACACACACGCACCAGCAACTGTGACACTCTGCCGATGGCGTCCTACACATGACTGACAGGACCAGGGGCCAATCACAGCCCAGCTTCCCGCTGTCCAATCAGAGAGGTCGCTGCGCTGGGTCCAGCTGGTGCCTTAAACCCATTGAACAGCTCTGCAACAGGCCTGAACTTAACAAGTGATAATATCAAAGTCTGCAACCTGCATTTGGCTAATAGAAACTACAAACCTATAATTAAGTATTGATTGACGGTTGATTGACTTGGCCCTCTTGATGGCCACGCCTCCACAGCGATGTTCGATGGGCGCGTAATGGTTGTTTTTTCTTTTTTTAGGACATTTATGATTACAGTAACATTTCTGATAACGTTGTCCGTGTCGGTGCATCAGACATAAAGCACTGAGGAATGAGTGGCACTGTACCAAGATGGCCGCCCCGTAGCCACACTGCTCCAATGAGTCAGTGTGGGGTCTGCTGTGGAGCCTGCACTGGAGTGGCCCCACACTGGGGGTCTGCATCCAGAGCCCCTTCTGGACATGAGCGGTTGGTTTCCTGATAGCTGAAGGCGCCTTTGGAAACCCTAGAAACA
Organism: Takifugu flavidus; assembly: GCF_003711565.1. Lineage (NCBI taxonomy): Eukaryota > Metazoa > Chordata > Actinopteri > Tetraodontiformes > Tetraodontidae > Takifugu > Takifugu flavidus. The sequence goes on along the minus strand of NW_026622026.1, from coordinate 20,055 downwards.
ACAAGTAGGCCCACAATTTGGGAGCGCTGCTCTGGTTGAAGGATAAGGAGCTCTAAGCTCCAGACCATGACCAGCATCCCATTCCTCTTGAAGGGGCGGGCAGCTCAGGACTTGCAGTCCCATTACAGCAGAAGTCGGGAGCCTTTTTTGGCTGGGAGAGCCAAGAACAATGCATATTTTTAAATGTAATTCTGTGGAATTTAAAACTACATGTGTGCATTTTATGTAATTAAGTACAATAAGTCTCTGAATTCTGTTTAATACCATTGTTATGCTGTTGCTAATCAATGACGAGGATTTCTTACCATTAATGCGGCCTCTGGTGCTGGATGGTTGTGGTCTGGTTGATCCGTGGTGAGGGGAAGCTTCATGCAGGCGTTGAGACTTCCACCCGTTAAACCTGATCGTAGGTTGGTCTTAATGTTCTTTAAGTGTGAGGACGTCTGCTCACATGCACACGTAGAGCCGAACATCGTCCGGACAGCAACACTCACCCTGCAGGGTGGTACGTGACGGGAGAGCGTTCCAAGTTCTGACAGTCAGCTGAAGTTTTTCCATTTCTGCCCGCTGTCGTGCAAGTCTTTCCAAATCTTCATTCAGGGACTTGAACTTATTCACCCACATGTCTGAGGCTTCAGGTCGCAGCTCGTAGCTCCAAATCTCAGGTCTAGCTTGTCTTCAAGTGCAAACGCTGCTTGTTGCCTTTTTCACCCCGAGCTGGTTTAGTCACCTTGTTGGTCCAAACACGGAGTTGCTGCTGACTAGCTCTGGATGCTAGATCTTGACACGCTGTGTGTCGAAGTGCTGCTTTATATTTGACGTTTCATAGATGCTAATTAGACACGAGGCAGAACCCGCCCTCTCCACAAAGGCAAGTTCGTCGCTCCAGTCCTGCTGAACACTCCTCGTCTTTTTCCCCTTTAGCCGTTTTCTCAAAAGGGTTTCCGAGATCAGTTTGCTGACAACGCGGGAAGTTTTCGTACTGATCTCACAAGCGTTGGGCGGATCCTTGTTGTGCACATCGGCCGCTATTTTCAAAAACGGGGGTTAAACAGGACCCGAACGCAGGCCAGGACACAGTGGTGGTGTGGTCAACAGGTTTTATTTACGGGGGGGGGCACACAAGGAACAGACGCGGCCCTCCAGGGAACACAGAACACTAACACTCAAGGAGGGAGACGAACAAACAACCTCACGACGAACAGACACCCCGGCACTGACAGGCACAACCTGCTTAATAGGCAGCAAGATGTGAATTGCCCACAGGTGGCGCACCTGTGGGCAATTGTGCTCCATTCCGCCCCCTGCAGGACAACGACCGACACAACCCAGAACCCCAACAGATGGATGATGGATGGATGGATGGATGGATGGATGATGGATGGATGGATGGATGGATGGATGGATGGATGGATGGGTGGGTAGATAGATAGATAGATAGATGGATGGATAGATGGATGGATAGATAGGTGGATGGATGGATGGACACAACGACATCTGGCTCCCGACCCCTGATCACAGAAACATCAGAAAAGCAGAGCGTGTGTGGATGAAGCTATGAGCTGGTTGGTTTATCTGCTGAAGGAAACCAGCTGACTTACTTGAAATGATAAAGCCGTTCCTAAGATACTGTCATACCTGCATGGAAATGAAAGTCACCTGCAACGTGCATGTGCCCTGGCACACGCCTGGTTTGATAAGGTTTGATAAGGAGCTGTTTCACTGATTTGGAGAGCAGCACGTAGGGGGGGCACCAAGCATGAATGTAGCCCAGCAGGAGGCCACATCAGCCAGGCAGCAGACAAACACACTGTTTCCATACTGGGAAATGTGACTTTCATCCTTGGCTTCTTTCTAAATGATGCTTTCTTTTTAGTCTGTTGTATTTTTTGGCCTGTATGCCTTTTTATACTGTAAAATTGTGTATTTTCATAGGGATATTTTCATGGGATTTTGTACGTATATTTGGACATGTTATAGTGTTCATAAAACTTTAAAAGAAAAACAATTTACAAAGTCAGGCAACCAGAAAAGAACCACTCTGCTGTTCTAGGTGTGACCACTAGATGGAGACATTCCCCCACGAACCGTCTGAGGCATTTTGATCAATAAATCTGTTCATACTGTGTGTGTGTGTGTGTGTGTGTGTGTGTGTGTGTGTGTGTGTGTGTGTGTGTCTGTACATATGCATATACATAATATATACAGAGAGAGGGGGCCACAAACACATCAGCTAAGCTCTGTAAGCTAATTAAGAGCGGTAGAAACATTAGCTAAAATAAGTAATGTCTCATTCATGTGACACAAACTACGGTGGCCACCAAGGTGAATGAACAATTCTTCATAATGAACTCAACTCAACTCCCAAGAACACACACACACACACACACACACACACACACTGTTGGCTGGTCTCCACCAGGAAGTGGATGGTTACTTCCTACCAGGCAGATCTCTGAGGGAGGCCAGGTCTTTGATGCTCGAGGGTTCTGCATGTTCTATAGTTCTATAAGTGTTCTGACTCGAGGATCCTGATGCATTCATGTGTAGACGGACACAGAAGCCGATAAATAACCGTGACGTGAACATGAATTTGACATGAACGTGTGTGGAGGTCCAGGTTTGGTGGAGGAATGTGGAGAATGTGCTTGTGTAACTGGGCCATTGTTTTCCAGACAAATGAGAGGTGACGTTCTGCAGTCCAGTCCGGTCCAGAGGCGAGGTGGAGGAGGAGGGGAGGAACATCCCACTGAGTGCAGAGTAGCTATAATGAAGAGGAAATTTCTGCTCAACACGGGACCCCAGCAGAACCAAGACCGCCGGGAAGAACTAGACCAGAACATTTCACCAGGGAAACATTTCAGTGGATTTTCTTCTAGTTTCTAAATGAGTCGTTTAAAATGTTGACCCGTCACAACCAACACTGTTAGCTGCACCACCGCCGCTAAGCTAGCTAGCTTCTATGACTTGTGTCTTTCTTGTCGCGACATATCGGCAGAGTCGTTCTGGTGCCTGACCCAAAATCCTGGTGTTGCCCCACATCCATCAATAAGCTCAGTCCAACTAACTGTCGTTCATCCTGAGATATCAAACAATAAGAAACCTGGAGGTCCAGAAGCTCCAGATGAGACAGGACGGCAGCAGCATCTGCAGGCTGGTGATGATGATGATGATGATGATGGTGATGATGATGATGGTGGTGATGATGATGATGGTGATGATGATGATGATGATGGTGGTGATGATGATGATGGTGATGGTGGCGGTGATGGTGATGATGATGGTGATGATGATGATGGTGATGATGATGGTGATGGTGGCGGTGATGGTGATGATGGTGGTGGTGCTGCTGCTGATGGTGCTGATGCTGCTGGTGGTGGTGATGGTGATGCTGATGATGGTGATGATGATGCTGATGGTGGTGGTGCTGATGGTGCTGGTGGTGGTGCTGTGCTGCTGGTGGTGGTGGTGCTGCTGCTGGTGGTGTGCTGCTGGTGGTGGTGCTGCTGGTGGTGCTGCTGTGCTGCTCTGGTGCTGCTGCTGCTGGTGCTGCTGGTGGTGGTGGTGGTGATGCTGATGGTTGTGTGATGCTGATGGTGGTGGTGGTGGATGCTGGTGGTGGTGGATGCTGGTGGTGGGTCTGATGCTGGTGGTGGTGGTGGTGCTGCTTGATGGTGGTGGTGGTGCTGAGCTTGTGGTGGTGATGTGCTGATGGTTGCTGTGTGTGGTGGTGATGCGTTCTGACTGCGGTGACGGGTGGTTGGTGCGATGGTGCTGATGCTGTTGTGGTGATGCTGCTGCTTGTGGTGATGAATTGACTGATGGTGGTGGTGGTGTGCTGGTGGTGGTGGTGCTGCTGTGCTGGTGGTGGTGCTGCTGCTGCGGTGGTGGTGTGCTGCGGCTGCTGGTGGTGGTGGGAGCTGATCTGGTGGTGTGGTGGTGCTCTGTGGTGGTGGTGATGTGCTGCTGCTGGTGTGGTGCTGCTGCTGCTGGGCTGCTGTGATGGTGCTGATGGTGGTGATGGTGCTGGTGCTGATGGTGTGTGCTGCTGCTGATGGTGGCTGCTGGTGCGTGGTGATAGTGATTGATGCTGGTGGTGGTGATGATGCTGCTGGTGCTGCTCTATTTGGTGCTGCTGGTGGGTGATGGGTGCTGATGCTGATGGTGCTATGCTGCATGGTGGTGTTGGTGCTGCTATGGTGGTGCTGGTGGTGGTGCTGCTGCTGGTGGTGTGTGCTGGTGCTGCTGGTGGTGGTGGTTGCTGCTGCTGCTGGTGCTGGTTGTGCTGCTGCTGGTGGCTGCTGCTGCCTGCTGCTGGGTGCTGCTGCTGCTTGCTGCTGCTGCTGGTGGTGGTGGTTGCTGCTGGTGGTGGTGCTGCTGCTGGGTGCTGGTTGGTGCTGCTGCTGCTGCTGTGTGCTGTGCTTCTGCTGATTGGTGGTGGTGGTGCCCTGCTGGTGCTGCTGCTGTGTGCTGGCTGATGCTGCTTCTGCTTGCTGCTTGTTGTGCTGCCTTGTCTTGCTTGCTGGTGGTGCTGCTCTGGTGCTCTGCTCGCTGCTGGTGGTGGTGGCTGCTGGTGCTGGTGGTCGTGCTGCTGCCTGCTGTTGGTGGTGCTGCTGCTGGTGATGATGGTGGTGTGGTGCTCTGGGTGGTGGTGATGCTGCTGGTGGTGGTGCTGGGTGTGCTGATGGTGTGGTGCTTCTGCTGCTGGCTGCTGCGATGCTGGTGCTGCTGGTGGGTGCTGGTGCTGGTGCTGCTGGTGGCTGCTCTGCTGGTGCTGCTGCTGGTGGTGGTGTGGTGCTGCTGTGGTGGTGCTGCTGCTGGCTGGTGCTGCTGCTTCTGGTGCTGGCTTGTGGTGCTGCTGTGATGCTGCTGCTATGGTGGTGGTGCTGCTGCTGGTGGTGCTTGTGGTTTGCTGCTGCTGGTGGTGGTGCTGGTGCTGCTCTTTGTTGGTGCTGCTGCTGATGTGCTGTGGTGCACTTCTGGTGCTGCCTGATGCTGCTGCTGGTGGTGCTGCTGCTGGTGCTGCTGCGGTGGTGGTGGTGCTGCTGTTGGTTG
>NW_026622026.1:0-10000 GCF_003711565.1 Takifugu flavidus | reverse complement strand
GGAATCGAGTGGGTGGAACTCATCTTGTTCAAGTGTTGTAATGCACCTGTAGCGAACCTCAGGTTGACCTGTGTCACACCAAGTTCTGCCTCTGGATCATCGCCAATCAATCATTCGATCACCAGTGGGGGGCAGCCGTGCTAACCCGAACCCTAACCCTCTAACCCTAACCCTAACCCTAACCCTAACCCTCTAACCCTAACCCCCTAACCCTAACCCTCTAACCCTAACCCTCTAACCCTAACCCTAACCCTAACCCTAACCTAACCCTCTAACCCTCTAACCCTAACCCTAACCCTCTAACCCAAACCCTCTAACCCTAACCCTAACCCTCTAACCCTTAACCCCCTGACCCTCTAACCCTAACCCTAACCCTCTAACCCTAACCCTAACCCTTCTGGACATATTTGGTCTGTACAACCACAAATCTGGTTGCACATGACTGGTTATTATCGGCGTTCGTAGCTACTCTATAGATTCTCATCTACAGATTTCCAACTTTCAGGTGACGCAACATTCCTGAACTGGTTTTACCCAAAAATAGCCGCAGTTGTAACAGTTGTCTCACAGAGAGAGAATGTGTTAGGCAAGACTGTAACTGGAGAGCTAGAGCATTAGCAAAAGTGAAAGGAAAAAGGTCGACGGAACCACGTTAGCCTCCTGTTGGCTAACAAGTAGTTCAAGTGCATCGGAAAGAGGGAGAGAAACATCAGAATAATCAAAATAGGTCCCTCCAGAAAGACAAGAGCCGGGTTGGGAAGGAAATGATCCGTTTATGTTTTCCAGGGGGGGGGGGTGGACCCGGGTCTGCAGCGATCATCACAAGTTGGATAAAAGTCGGATAAACTGTTGCTAACTTTGAAAAATAGGCGCTAGACAAGTTTCAACACTGTCCTGTTAATAATCTCATCCCAACCCCGACAGCTAATCTAGCTAATCAGCTAATCACTATCCTTGATTTGTTGGCCCAAGTATTTTTTAAGGAGTCCAAACAGAACCATAGCGGAGGGTTTTAAAAGTGGTCAGGGAGGTGTCGGAGGAGGGAATTGTTGGTAGGCTTTAGTGACGAAGCTTCCGACTCTTTGGTGGATGATCTGGTCCTGGTTTTGATCCTGGTCCTGATGTGGCGTGGGCCTTGAACGCACCGTGGGATTATCTGGGTCAGTCCCACGGTGTGTTCAAGGACCACACAGTCATTATTTAAACGTAAATTTTGAAGACTTCTGATGAAAATGTGAAAATGTTTTTGTCTGAAGCATTTTTGGCAGGACTGAATAAATTGTGAACTCTAACTTTCACTTTAGGCTTAAAGAAAACTAATCAGAGGCAACACGAACCCCGGTGCCGTCGGCAACAATAGGATCTCACCAGACAGGAAGAGGAAATGAGCTGACAGGAAGTTAGCAGCTTTTTATGGAAACACAAAGAGCGAATTCATCGTGAAGAAACTGATCACTGTACATCACCTCCACCTCCATCGGTCTTCTTCCTCATCCTCCGTTTTTCTCTCCTATATTTCTTTCTTTGATCTTTCAAAGGCCAAAAGTTAGTCGTTGATCCACTTCAGTCCCGTTGACGCTGTTTGTCACTTTAGGAATCATCACTTTAATGCTGCCACTCGTGGTGAAGCCCCTCCCGTTTCCAGAGGTGTTCCACAGATGTTTCCAGTCCAGATGTACATAAATTAGCGTCCACCATGGAGACAGACCTGAACACAAACATGGTGAGTAGCGTGCTAATGCTAATCTACGCTATAAAAATCTGTCAGTCAAACAACAGAAGAGAGGAAGAGAGTGTGTGTTGGGGGCTGTTTGGGTCCACAGGTGAAGCATTTTAGCTTCAATGTTAGCTTGTGTGCTTACAGTCAAAAGTCCAGCAGAACTTCAGCTCCAACACGGATGTTGACTCATCTTTTGTTTCCTGAGGTGGTGAAGACCACAAATGGGAAACTAAGGAGGGGATTTTAATCTGTGAGAATGTGAGATTAGAATGTGAGATTAGGTCCCGTTCTTCCTGTTACTCTCCATAAATGCTCACTGATGTTCCAGTGCAACGTGCCAACACGCAAACAGGATGTGAGGTCAGAGGTCACAGAGTCAGACAGAAACAACTGCCATAAATCTGAAAGAGGAATGAGGAGTTCCACATCGAGAACCTGAATCTTTGTGACCAAAAATCCTGAAAAATGTCAACATGTTTTGATGGGTCGGCTGGTTCAAACACCACCTAAAGCAACAGTAACGTATGCTAATGCTAATGCTAACGGACCCCCCCACACACACACACTGAGGGCAGCATCATCAGCTGAACAGCAAAGATCCGTCCACGAAAAACCCAGGATGTGAAGGCGAGTGGGAGTCACGTGACCTCACAGCACTGAGGCACACAGCTTTTACTGCTGCGTCACACACCTGTGCACAGGTGTGAAAGGAGGAACAGCAACTGTCCGAACAGTTAATGAGAGGAGCTGAGAGGCTCTGGTCAACACCCCCACACACATTTCCCGTCCACCCCTCTCTCGACACCTTTGGTACATTCCACAATTCATCATCAGCAAAGATGATGATGAACGGCAACGTGGAAACATGAGGTTATCTGAGAGGAGGAGAGGAGGCACTTCCACCCTGCTGACCACAAATTCCTGGAAATGTTGGAGGGGGGATGGAGGGGGGGAGGGGGGAGAGAGGGGGGGAGGGGTGGGACCTCTTTCACATCTATCAGTATCTTTAACTTTCAGCATTTCTCTTTTCAGCCAAATCAGGAAATATAAACTGTGTTGAGAACAACAAATCAGCCGAGTGTGTGTGTGAGTGTGTGTGTGTTTGAGTGTGTGATGTGTGTGGTGTGAGTGTGAGTGTGTGCATGTGTGTGTGAGTGTGTGCGCGCGTGTATGTGTGAGTGTGTGTGTGAGTGTGTGTGTGTGTGCATGTGTGTGTGAGTGTGCGTGCATGCGTGTGTGTGTGTGTGTGCGTTGGGGTCAGACAGGTGGCGCAGCTCTGCTAGGCTCATCATCGCCGTAGAAACGTCCTCTCCTGGAGACGTTCCCACGAAGGTCGGAGTTAAAGGTCGTCTCCTGGGTGGATGAAAGGAGGGAGGTGGTGGAGGCTGAGCGGCGTTCGATCTGATCGTTAGCCTCAGCTCCCAAAATGCTAACTCCGCTCTCATGACACATTCTAACCCTAAGACGGGGGCTAGCCGTTGCTATGCTAACATCTCACTGCTTTCCTCCTCATCCTCATGAGTTCTCTGAATTCACTTCCTCCTTATGTGACCTCTGACCTCTATCACGACCATCATTACCCAGAAGGCCTTGCTGCCTGCTGTGAGCCTCCACACAGTTTAACAGGGAACAGATGGGAAGGATCAATAATCCTGGTCACATGACACATCAACCTGCAGCTGACTGACAGGTAACACAGGAGAGACGTGGACTGGTTGTACTGGGATGACACGGTGCCAAAGTGTGTGTGTGTGTGAGCAGGGACATGACAGATACAACTTGATTCATGGTCTTCTCTTGGTCCTTCCTGTTCCTGCTTCCTCCTGATACACACACACACACACACACACACACACACACGCTGGGGCAGCAGAGTGTGTGTGTCCAACACAGGCTGGGAAAGAGAGAGGAGAGATCAAAGGTCGATGATTGTGATGGAGTGATGGCAGGTGTGTTTCATTGGTGTCTTCTTTACTTTCACACACTCTCTCTCGCTCACACACACACACACACCCTCTCTCGCTCACACACACACACACACCACACCCTCTCTCGCTGACACACACACACACACACCCTCTCTCGCTCACACACACACACACACACCCTCTCTCGCTCACACACACACACACACACACCCTCTCTCGCTGACACACACACACACACACACCCTCTCTCATGTTTCTTTAATCTTCTTTAATCACTAATTGTTGTACCCTTTAACCATCTCAAAGATGGCGGCTGTTCCCGAACGGCGTGCTGAGCCGTCACCGTTTTACACTCTGGGAAGCAGAAAGATGGTAAACAGGAAGTGTTTGTGTAAACAGCCCAAACACAAAGATTCCTGTGCTGTGAGCACATTTACCGTAACGGCGTGTTTGTCGAAGCCGTGTTTATTCCACCGGTGACCTTCAGCAGCTGCTGCTCTCTGGGATCCTCATTGATGAGGGCGTGCTAGCAGCTAGCATGGAGGGTTAGCGCCTTTAGCTCTGCTACGCAAACAAACGCGTCCTCTTCAGAAGGACGGAAAGTTGAGGAACCCCGGAGATAAACGACGGGATCGTTGAACTCGTCAAGAAACATCCAATAAAAACGGGTCAGCAAATGTTGCCAGTTTATTTATGAAAATATATTCTTGATTGTGGCAGACAGGCTCATGAGCATAAACATATAGACAATTCTCTCTCATAAATACAGTTATTTACAACATAAATAAGAAAAAGGATCTGGACGAGTGTCTTCACACTTTGCATTGTTAAATTAGCGGGACGTTGGACGCCACGCCGGGACCACGCCCATATTTGGCATCAAAGGGATCAGATGGTAAAAAGTCTCTGATTGTTGAAACACAAACTTTCTTTGATCAGAAATTTAAGGATATTTTGGGTGATTTGTGGGTGGCGGGAGGGACGGAGGCCGAGACTCGGGAACGTGGACACCAGTCCTGCAGGGGGACCTGGTCTCAGGCCCATTTCCAGATGAGAAGCAACGCGTTGCCACGGCGATGAGGCCAAGTTTTACGGGAATGTTTCGTAGTGCAAATGATGCCGGAGCCTCCGTCTGCCCACTCCTGGTCGCCCCCGTTGTTGCTGGTCGCCAGGCAACAGGAATAAATAAGGCACATCCTGGGAGACCTCCAGCTGGAGCCACAGCTCACACCTGCGGACGGACCAGGCACACATTAGTCACCAGGTCTGGAGAGCCAGAAACGGGTCAGGCGTCACGGCGCCGTCCGCCGTGATGTCATCACCAGACAGGAAGTGCTGTGAAAGTGTTTCCTTCAAAATGTAGAATTTAAGTTTTTGGTTAAAATCATCGACATCTGCAGCCGGGGCAGAGAACAGTGCGTGGGTGTGTGGGAGTGAGAGAGAGAGGGTGTGTGCGGTGTGTGAGTGTGTGTGTGTGTGTGTGTGTTGTGTGTGTGTGGGTGAGAGAGTGTGCGTGTGTGTGAGTGTGTGTGATCTTGTTCACAGTTCACCTGAATAGTGAGGACATTCTGTCTGGTTCTCACAAGTCCAAAGTTTTGTTTGTGGGTTCAGACTGGGTTTTAGGGTTCAGGTCAGGGGTCAGGGGTCAGGGGTCACGTTAAGGAGCCATGCCTGGGTTATGTCTAAGAAAATCCTCACAAAGATCGAGTGTGTGTGTGTGTGTGTGATCACTGACCTCCGTAGCAAACACACACTGCTCCATTTTCTCAGGGATGATAAAGACGGGCTGATACAAACTGTCCCTGGCAAAGCTGAGAGGAGGGACGACCACAGACGGGTGTTTACTGCAGAGAGACAGGCAGGGAGACAGACAGGCAGACAGAGAGACAGGCAGGGAGACAGACAGGCAGACAGAGAGACAGGCAGGGAGACAGACAGGCAGAGAGACAGGCAGGGAGACAGACAGACAGGCAGAGAGACAGGGAGACAGACAGGGAGACAGACAGAGAGACAGGGAGACAGACAGAGACAGACAGGGAGACAGACAGGCAGAGACAGGGAGACACAGGGAGACAGACAGAGAGACAGACAGGCAGAGAGACAGGCAGGGAGACAGACAGGGAGACAGACAGGCAGAGACAGACAGGCAGAGAGACAGACAGGCAGAGACAGACAGGCAGAGAGAGACAGGGGAAGGTTAGTCTCTGAATGTGGTTCCAGCCGCTCAGACACACACACACACTCTCACACCCACACACTCTCACACACACACACACCTCTCACACCCACACACACACACACACTCTCACAGTCTCACACACACACACACACACACACACACACACATCCTTACAAGTCAAACTTGTTCTTGGTCAGGTGTTCCTCCTTTGCTAAATTGCAGTCGGCCATTTTGTTTTTGAACATGGCCGCGCTGGCTCCGCCCCTCTCCACCATCTCTGCGTCTTTGTTGGACACTTTGAGTCGTCCTCCGGGGACCAAGAAGGACTCCTTCTCCTGCCGGCTGCCGGCGTGGCTGCAGGGGCCCCCCTCCCATGATGGCGTTCCGGTTGTTCACACACTCCAGGTCGTTCTTCACGGACGTGGACATGGCGGTCAGCACTCGGCCGCGGTGGAGGTGGTGCATGATGTGGACGCTGGCGCACAGCAGCAGGGCGAGGGTCACCAGGCCAAAGGCCACGGCTGCGATCAGGGTGGAAGGCGCCTCCGCGTGCCGGGGGGCGTGGCCGTGGGCTTGGCAACGGGTGCTCGCAGCGAGCGCCCATGAAGGTCGCCGGACACTGACAGACGGGGCCCGAGAAGTGGGCGTAGCAGGTGCCGCCGTTGTGGCAGGGGAAGCTGTCGCACGCACTCGTGCGCAGCGAGCAGTCCCTGCCGGTGAAGCCGAGCGTGCACGTGCAGGTGAAGTTGTTGATGCCGTCCACGCAGGTGCCGGCGTTGCGGCAGGGGCTGCTGGCACAGTCGTCCACGTTGGTCTCGCAGTGGGCGCCGGCGAAGCCCGGCGGGCAGCGACACGTCAGACGCTTGCCCAGGTCCAAACACTGGCCGCCTGCAGAGAGAGGAGCCGGGCGGGTCAGCAGCCGGGCAGAACTCAACCAGAACCGCTGGGGCATTTCAGCACGTCACGCTTCGTTTAAAGGTAACCTGAGAAGTCGGTGTAGGGACTGGACAAAGGGGCGGGGCCAAAACACCTCTTAAGATGCACGTCCGCTAACAGCACCAAGCTGTGCCAGACTACTCAACCTGCCCTCCTGCCCCCTGGAGCCCACAGAACCTGCCCTACTGCCCCCTGGAGCCCACAGAACCTGTCCTACTGCCCCCTGGAGCCCACAGAACCTGTCCTACTGCCCCCTGGAGCCCACAGAACCTGCCCTACTGCCCCCTGGAGCCCACAGAACCTGCCCTCCTGCCCACAGAACCTGCCCTCCTGCCCTCTGGAGCCCACAGAACCTGCCCTACTGCCCCCTGGAGCCCACAGAACCTGCCCTATTCCCCCCTGGAGCCCACAGAACCTGCCCTCCTGCCCCCTGGAGCCAACAGAACTTGTTCCTACTGCCCCCTGGAGCCCACAGAACCTGCCCTACTGCCCCCTGGAGCCCACAGAACTGCCCTCCTGCCCACAGAACCTGCCCTCCTGCCCTCTGGAGCCCACAGAACCTGCCCTACTGCCCCCTGGAGCCCACAGAACCTGCCCTCCTGCCCACAGAACCTGCCCTCCTGCCCTCTGGAGCCCACAGAACCTGCCCTACTGCCCCCTGGAGCCCACAGAACCTGCCCTACTGCCCCCTGGAGCCCACAGAACCTGCCCTTCTGCCCCCTGGAGCCCACAGAACCTGTCCTACTGCCCCCTGGAGCCCACAGAACCTGCCCTACTGCCCCCTGGAGCCCACAGAACCTGCCCTACTGCCCCCTGGAGCCCACAGAACCTGCCCTCCTGCCCCCTGGAGCCCACAGAACCCGCCCTCCTGCCTCCTGGAGCCCACAGAACCCGCCCTCCTGCCTCCTGGAGCCCACAGAACCCGCCCTCCTGCCTCCTGGAGCCCACAGAACCCACCCTCCTGCCTCCTGGAGCCCATAGAACCTGCCCTCCTGCCCCCTGGAGCCCATAGAACCGCCCTCCTGCCCCCCGCTGGCCTAGCTAACCATCGTCTCACAGCTGGTTGGACCTGCAGGCTCCTGGATGGGATCCAGATGTTTGTGTTGCAACGCGGCGGTTCGGTGATGAGCAGGAATGGCTGCAGATCAGAGATAAGCTCCGAGAGTTTCTGCTGTAATGAGGACCTGAGGGACGCTCCGCTCCCTCCCTGGGACCAGGACATCCTGGCCGTCACAACCCTGCAGATCTACAGACCCCCAATTACAGAGTAATCTCATCTGGGCCACATCCAGAGCTGTAATGAGCCGAGCTGCAGGCTGATTTAGAGCCAGAACAACATCCACACAGCGGCAGCAGCAGGCGCGAGAAGGTCCAACCCTCCAGGAGTCCTCGTTCAAGGCCTCTAATCGTTCAAGGCCTCTAATCGTTCAAGGCCTCTAATCGTTCAAGGCCTCTAATCGCTGCATCAGCGGTGGAAATTTGGGGGGTTTACAAAGTAAATGAATCAATAAACGAGAGGAAATCAGGACTTTTATCTGAACTAAACTCAGACTGAAAAACTTTCAAGTTTCCTCTATTTTGGGCAATAAAGGTCTGTATATTTGTGCATCGTCGGCATAAACGGGAACATCTGACTCAAATTCAAGGTAAACTAACCAAACGACTTTAAGCTCATGTCTTAATTTCTTTTGCAAATGTTTTTGTGGCAGTAAATTAGCATTTTGGCTAATGTTACACACGTTTAAATAAATCTGTCAGCAGCTGAACACTTGTCGAACCTGTGTAACTCCTGCCGGCCCAGTTCCTGACATCACAGCTGCAGCCCCAACAAACACCACAGCGTGGAGGAAGCTAGCATGTTCCTGCTGGAATGTGGTTTTTTTTTCCCCAAACGTGTCCAAACAAGCAGATGCTTCACATAAACACACGATTCCACAGAAAGTTGAACTGAATTGTGGTGTTTACGTGTTGCTGTTTTGCTAACTGCTAATGACCGCAGCCTGCGTTTGAACTGATCAGCTTCATGGATATTCAGCTAATTAAGAAATCAATGAAGGTGCAGATCAATCCTTATGAGATGACTGACCATTCATTCCAGTTTGCCCAGCAGCTGCCTGGATGACACAGGACGATACCAGAGCAGGTCAAAGGTCAGGTTTTAGCCAGAGGTAACCGTCGTACTGGGCTGTTTTAGTTTCCCTCCCGTATTCACCCCTTTGTGACATCATGTAGGTGTGAGTGGTTGGTGTAGACGGTGGACGTCTGTGTGGGTAACACACCTGAAGCGCGCTGTCACATGGTTCGGACAAGAGTAACTGGACGTTAGCGGGGTCGTACCGTTAGCGCAGGGCTTGCTGCTGCACTTGTCCAGCTTCTTCTCACAGTTGGAGCCCGTGAAGCCGAGCAGACAGCGGCAGCTGTAGCCGCCGGCCGCGTCCCCTCCACGCAGGTTCCTCCATTAAAGCACGGTCCATCTGCACACTTCATAGCGCTGATCTCACAGTTCTTTCCATAGAAGCCCTGAGGACACGCGCAGAAGTAGTTGTTCACCTGATCCTGGAGGGGCAAAGGGCAGTCAGGTGTGAGAACAGAGCAACACGCTAGGGCAGCGCCGCCCCACCCGCCCCACCCACTCACCTTGCAACTTCCACCGTTCTTGCAGGGGTTGCTGTCGCATTCGTTGGTCTCAACCTCGCAGTTTTGCCCCGTGAAACCGGGTCGGCAGGCGCACGTGTAGCTGCCCTGGCCCGTGTTGGTGCACGAAGCGTTGTTCTGACAGGGTCGGCGATTGGTGCAATAGTTCAGGTCTGAGGTTCATGGAACAGAAAGCAGAGATAAGGTGAGCAAACTCTGGAAGCAAGCAAGGAGCTTTGGTTCTCCTCCACCTGGAGCCTGATGGGCCACTTGACTCTCATCAGCAAAACGTTGAGAATAAATCAGATTTGCACAGAAACATTTGAATCAGCTTCTTCAGTGAATCAGTATAACAGGCAGGGTTAGTTAGGGTTAGGGGTTATCGGTTATAGGTTAGGGGTTATCGGTTATCGGTTAGGGGTTATCGGTTAGGGGTTATCGGTTAGGGGTTATCGGTTATCGGTTATCGGTTAGGGGTTATCGGTTATAGGTTAGGGGTTATCGGTTAGGGGTTATCAGTTAGGGGTTATCGGTTAGGGGTTAGGGGTTATCGGTTAGGGGTTATCGGTTAGGGGTTAGGGGTTATCAGTTAGGGGTTAGGGG
>NW_026622025.1:0-19987 GCF_003711565.1 Takifugu flavidus | reverse complement strand
TCTGTGGGAAGCAGGGTTTTCTGCAGTGACGGCACCCAAAACCAAGTTACGGAGCAGACTGGACCCAAGTAGCACACTTCGGGTTTCATTGTCCCCCATGAGCCCAAGATGGGACCGTCTCAGGGCTCCCACTGATTCAGTGCTGCTGTGAACAGCGAGCATTTTCATGCACTTTGCTTTTGTGTTGTGTCTTATTTTGAAGGCATGTTTAAACGTTACCATAGCGACCAGAGTGTGTTGCATTGTGTTGGGGCAGAAAGGATGTTGCTCTGTTGTTGGTGCCATGTCACGAGGACGCTGCTAATAAAGTTGCACATGATTCCACAGTCCTCCGAGAGTATGGGGTGTCCTCCACTGAAACATACAGTGAGTTGAAGTATCTGGAGCACTCACAGGCCCCAGGTTGGAACGCCACGCCATCAAAGCAACTAACTAAGGGATGATTAACTAAGCAACTAACCTTTTACCAATCAGCCAAGACACTAAAACCACACTCATCAATTTGATCCAACCGTTTCTTATTTCGGTTTCGACTGTCCAATACACTTGTGGATTTAATGAGTTGTTTCTTTTTCTGTAGGTGCTCACAAAAGGGTTTTATCATGTTCATAGCAAGCTCTCTGCTACACATGCTCATCACCCAAACAGAAAAGAGTGCTCACTCCCTCACCTTAACCCTAACCCTAACCCTTAACCCTACCCTAACCCTTAACCCTAACCCTAATGCTAACCCCTAACCTAACCCTAACCCCTAACCCTAACCCTAACCCTAACCCTAACCCTAACCCTAACCCTAACCCACCCTAACCCTAACCCTAACCACTAACCCCTAACCCTGACCCTGACCCTGACCCTAACCCTAACCCTTAACCCAACCCTAACCCTAACCCTACCCCAACCCTACCCCTAACCTACCCTAACCTAACCCACCCCCCTAACCCTAACCCTAACCCTACCCTAACCCTAACCCCTAACCCTAACCCTGACCCTGACCCTAACCCTAACCCTACCCCAAACCTGACCCTAACCCCTAACGCTAACCCTAACCCTAACCCTAACCCACCCCTAACCCTAACCCCTAACCCTAACCCAACCCTGACCCTAACCCTAACCCCTAACCCTAACCCAACCCTGACCCCCTACCCCTAACCCTAACCCCTAACTTTAACCCAACCCTGACCCTGACCCTAACCCTAACCCCTAACTTTAACCCTAACTCTAACCCTAACTCTAACCCTAACTCTAACCCTAACCCTAACCCTAACCCTAACCCTGACTATGGCAGGTGACCAGAAGACACGATGTGAACCCAGAGGTGAACAGCGTTTTGTGTTCGCATCTTTCATTTTAGTTTTGATGATCAGAAGCATTATGATTCTGGTTCCAGGAGTGTTGGATGGCAATGCAGCTCATCTCACCCACACACACACACACACACAGATATATGAATTTAGCGATCATTAGAGGGCAGTGCAGTACTTGAGACAGCAGCACTTCCATCTTCCCTTCAACAGGTTCAAACAGTTGTTGGCGTACTTTCACTGCCAACAGTTTGTGAAGAAAGATCTGCTGTAAGTGAGAAATTATATATTTTTGAGCTAATACAACTTAGAGAAGCCACTTTTGCTGTCGTCGAATAGATCTAGAGCGATAAAGTTCATTTACGAAAATCCACAGACGCGTGCAGGAGGGATGAGGGTTTTACTTAGTTGTGCTAAGAACTAGGAGTTAATAGTCATTTGGTTTGAGGAATGCTATGAGTTTCAACTACACTTGTGATTTTGAGGTGGATTACACCGGCATTGAAGAGGTTTGAGCTGTGTCTGTTTCTTGACCGGGGTTGAACCTGTTGATCAGACATGTTCCTACAAGGTTTTTCAACAACATCAAGCTGCTGTGTACTTAAATTCTATGTGGCTCAGAGTTGATGAATCAGTCCAACTCAGCTGGATTTGATTTTGGTGCTTCCTGTTTCAATGTGTGCGGAGCTCAACTGTAACACTTCCTGCTAACACTTCCTGGTCATTTAAGCTAACATACTCCTCCTCCTGAAGCCAGGTCTCAGTAAGACAGAACAAATCAATGTGATGATCCGCTATCGGGTCGTGCACTAACAGGGATTTACACAAAAGATCTAATATTTAACAGTCCACACTTAATTGTGATATTAGTTTCTCCAACTTGTGCTTTGGTATTAATTTTAATAAGATTATGGTGATTGACCGCTCCCCTGCTCTGTGCTTGGTGAACTTTTAACCGTGGAACAGAGACTACCTCTATAGTGTTAAATATGTTATTGTTGGTGGATGAGGGTTCTATGGAAGCAGCAGAGAGGTGTGTAAGACTACAACTCTGCATCCTGGTCTGGACCCTGGATTGTCAGGTCACTTTGGGTCTAATAAAATTAGCCAAATTACTAGAAATGAGAGAGGCACCATCCTGTCTCTCCTAATCAGACCAGGTTTTCCCCAAAAGGTGCTCTAATTTTCTATAAAGGCCACCTGGTTATCGGGGCACCACCGTGACAGCCAGCGACGGAGCGACGACATGCGGCTAAACATCTCATCGCTGGCCAGATTGGGAGGGGACCAGAGAATGCTACGGAGTCCCACATCGTTTTAGCGTAGTTACACACCGACTCTATGTTAATTTTGGTGGCCTCCGACTGACGAAGCCGGGTGTCGTTGGCTCCGACGTGAATAATAACTTTACCAATTTACGATTACGTCTCGCCAGCAGCCATAAATTTGCTTCTATGTCGCCCGCTCTGGCCCCCGGAATGCTCTTAACTATGGTCGCTGGAGTCGGCTTCACGTAGCGCAAAACAGAGTCGCCAATTACCAGGGTCGGTTTCTCAGCGGGTGTGTCACCGAGTGGGGAAAAGCGGTAGCCACGGGAAGCGGGTGGTGGGGCACCGTGGGCCTTTGTTTGGGCTACGCTTCCTACGAACCGTCCCCACCCAGCCCTGGCTAGCCGGCTGCTGCCGGGGGACCGCTAGCTGTAGCTACGCTAGGCGGCTCCGCAGCAGCTAGCTTCTCCTGGCTACCTGACGCAACTCCAGCTAACTGAGGAATCGCGTCTCAAGCTCGCTAAGTCTCGCCTCCATAGCCGTAAATAAACTACACTTTCTGCACCTATTCCCTTCACTAAGGAGGCAGAGGAGTAACTAAACATTTCACACGCTGAACAGACAAAGACACCGGTGAAACAGACGGTGAGGCCATGCTAACGCTGATAATCGGGGGAGCCCTGTATTTGTTTTATATGGGTTGTTTCTCACTGTTGTTATCAGGTGACTAGAATGTCCCAAGTGTTCAAAATTTTTAGTAAAGTGAATACCACACCAAGTGTTCAATATTAAGTGAATACAACACACAAAGTGTTCAATATTAAGTGAATACAACACACCGTACACAATGCAACCAACGAACGATTGAGAACAGGAAGTGAAAGAGGATATATGAACATATGATTTGATAACATATGAAAGAGGATATATGAACATGTGACTAAATAACATATGAAAGAGGATATATGAACATGTGACTTAATAACATATGAAAGAGGATATATGAACATGTGACTTAATAACATATGAAAGAGGATATATGAACATGTGACTTAATAACGTATGAAAGAGGATATATGAACATGTGACTTAATAACATATGAAAGAGGATATATGAACATGTGACTTAATAACATATGAAAGAGGATATAGGAACATATGATTTGATAACATATGAAAGAGGATATATGAACATGTGACTTAATAACATATGAAAGAGGATATATGAACCTATGACTTAATAACATGAAAGAGGATATATGAGCATGTGATTTTCCCACTATCACACACACACATACACACATCAGTATCAGTGTTCCAAATCCTGTTTTCTTTTTCTGCCAGCTCTTCCTCCAGCGATTACCCCTCATCTTGCGCATGTCCCGCCCTGCTGAGGCAGAGCCGTACTGGGATGGAGCGTTACCGCGGCGATCCAGCTCAGTGGGCTCCATTGCCTCGGCTGAGGAGTACGACAGTGTGAAGTCCCGCAGTGAGCTGATGTTTGAGAAACAGTCTGGGAGACACGGACTGGTGACCCGAGTCACACACGCTGCCAGGACGTTTCCAGAAACATTTAAACACATGAGATATAGAAGCATCAGTAGCTTCATTTGAGTTCTGAGCTTTGGTGTCTGTGTGGAGCTGTGAAACCACAAGAAGAGCGAGGAGCCATCAGCTGTACGCAGAGATCAAGCCGGCTGTGGGTGGAGCCACTACATCATTAAACACATGCGCAACAAGAACGACCACAATGAGCTCAGAGGGTTCAAACAGAGTCCTCAACCCAAAGTCTGATTTAAAAAGATCAAAAGTGGCGTAAATGTCTGGTCCTGACAGGAGAAGGATAACTGGAGCGGCATCGCTCGTACAGTAGACCGACTCTGCCTCTTCCTGGTTACCCCGGTGATGACCTTTGGCACCGTAATCATCTTTCTGAGGGGAATCTGTAACCAACCTCCTCATCTGCCCTTCAAAGGAGCCCCGCATGACTCCAGAGAGGAGAACCCAGGCCTGCTGTGATGCACACACACAGCCAGGGCTTTTTCCATCGCCATCGCTTCTCTGGGGGAAATGTTGCATTTCTTTATCTTAATAACAACAAATCTTTAGTTTGTTCTATAGGAGCTCCATATGTTTAGTGTCAAAGACTTCTTAGATTGTGTTCATTGCTGGCACATAAAGAAAAATGCTTTGATTTTATTAAAGTGACACAAACCCATCTCAGCACTGTTTTTATATCCTCTATATTATTGTGCGTAGTCTGTGTAACTGTTGTGCTTTATTTCTGCTGGCTTCTTTAATGTGATGTAAACCAGCCTGACATAATACCAGTTGGGTACTTTATTTGATGTTGCCAAAGGTTTAAAAACAGCCTGACAGAATAAGAAATTGTGATAATTTAGAGGATGAATTATACCTGGTGGGATCTGATCTTGAATGGCAAATTTTAGAGTATTTTATAGGGAAGTGAAATAATGTTTGGACCTCTTATCAGGCAAAGAGAAAGTTGTTAAGAACTGCTCTAAAAACACCACCTCAGGGGGACTATATCCAAATCTCTCTGTTTACTGATGGGGCGTTGAAACGTCAATACGCGGATTCATACATTTAGAACTGGACGTTGCACCAGAACTGGAAGCGCGGACTGATACATTTTTAACAGCGGTCCTGCTTCAGCCCTCCGGGGCTTAATAACAAAATACGAAAAATACGGACATTTTAATTTTGGAAACATTGTTGTCGGTTGTTCGACTTGCCGGCGTTTGCAAAATTGCTAAATACGCGCTAGCATGCATGTTTTAAGCTATGGTAGCGGTATGTTTTACCATGCCCGCCCCTATAATCCGGAGCGCCTGATGTATGTGTTAAATACAGAAACAGCACCGTAACTGAGGCTGCACCTTTTAATACGGTGCGCCCTTTGGTCACGAACATACGGTATATAGAACATAGGGCACGTTTGTGCGTGATATCACTCCGCGTCTGCGCAACGACCATAACCTCCTATCTTTAGTATTGCTGCGCCAACTGGTGGTCTTTTGGGTTGAGGATCACGGTGATCTATATGTACCTATATGTAGCTACAGCGTCATTGGCCTCCACTCCAGCCGCTCCTGGTAGTTCCTCAAAAACACTGAGTTTCTAGTGGATGCACAATCTGTGGAAGCCAACATAGAAACTTCTGAAGAGCCAAAGTTCTTGCAACAAAAATATAGTCCCCAATTAGGTTGTTTTGTTATCACACGACCCCGTCCCCATTATCTTAAGAGAATATAAAAGAATGAGTGGAGACAGAAGAGAGAATGAGACGTTTTTGGTGCGTGTCGCTCTTGATTTTGTGTTTATTTTTGCAGTAAACTTAAAGGAGGCCTTTTCACTTTATGTTTGATTAAATTTAAGCTGATATTCCATTCCTGACATCTTAAAATTTACAGTATTCATGGGAGATTTATTTGGTCATTTTGCTTCTTTTTATTTCCTATTTCCCACATTTATTCATAGTTTTTATTAGATTGCAATAAATCCTATAACATTGAACAGACTGACTAAAGTCAAATGAGCTGCGGTTCCCACCGATAGCCGTCATTCTGATGGGTTTTTGCTGGCTGCAGCTGAAATATTCCAATGCTCCATGTCACAGAGACAGTAAATACTAAACCCTAAAGATTCTGAAGGCATGATGTAAAATAGTAACGTATAATACAGACATTTGAAGAGACAATTAAGAGAATGTTTTCATGCTTATAAGAGTGGCCGAGGAGCCATTTAGAACTTTATAAAGATGCATTGTGTGACACCAGGAACTAATTTAACTTCAAGGCGAAGCTGCTTCTGCTTTGTCGACCATCGACTGATCTCCTGAAAGTCCACCAGCGCTTTTTAAAAACTGAATTCTTCATCTATGGAGGGAGTAGACGGCAGATGTTTCCACAGATGCTCTTCACCAGTGGTCAGTGAGTGATGCAGCAGATGAGCGGGAGGTGACTGGCTTCAACCAGCCAGTCTCAATGTCTCCAGCCCATAGTGTGGATTCTCTACGAGATCAGACAGCAGCTTCACTCCTGAATCCTGCAGATTGTTGAGGCTGAGGTCCAGTTTTCTGAGATGGGAGGGATTGGACCTCAGCGCCGAGGCCAGAGAGCCACAGCTGATCTCTGATAAGCTGCAGTCCCATAATCTAAATACAGAAGGGAAACTTTTATAAGGTTATAAGTGAAACCAGTATTAATCTGAAAGGTTAATCAAAGGCATGATCTGTAAATATTTAATTTAGTTACAGGTTAAAAAATGATAGTAATATGTAATGACCACAATTCCAACCTCTCAGGTTTGCACTGTTCCAGAGGAGAATATATATTGTTCTGGCCCTCACTCTTCCCAGGTTCTCCCCACCTCTTTCCCTCCCATCTCATCATGGAGATCCATCTCACCTGTGGCTCATCTTTAAAGGCACAACCTGTCTTAGATGACTTCCTGTCTCCCTCACCATCTCCCTCCTCGTTGGCTGGTGTCTACCAGGCACCCTCACCTAGTTTTGTCTAATTTTGGTTACCATCTGTGGGCTTTTTCATTGTCCTTAAATCAATTTATCATGAATAAGTGGTCCCCGTGTGGCCCTCCCTCCTGAAGGAACTGGGCACAACACACACACTCAGAAAGTGTGAGGACCCTCGGATGGAATAATGGACATTTTTGAGAATGGTGTTTACCTCAGAGTTTCCAGTCGGCAGTTTGGAAAGTGGAGAAAACCACAGAGCAGCTTCACTCCTGAATCCTTCAGCTGGTTCTGACTCAGGTCCAGTTCTCTGAGATGGGAGGGATTGGACCTCAGCGCCGTGGCCAGAGAGTCACAGCTGATCCCTGATAACCTGCAGTTAATCAATCTGAAAAATGCAGGATGAGGTTATACGGTGCAGGTCTGCATGTTATCTGCGTCAGTACTAAACCTACGTTAGTTCTTAGTTGGGTCAGACCTGAATTCACGATATTCCAAGGAATTTTTTTAATGTGGTGCATCACAGCAGTGTTGAGAACAGCCTCACTTCACCATCTTAGCAGCTGGTATATAGGTAGAAAAATGAAGACTGACCTGAGCCTCTCCAGTTTACAGTTTGGACTCTCCAGTCCAGAACAGAGCCGCTTCACTCCTGAATCCTTCAACGTGTTGAAGCTCAGGTCCAGAACCCTCAGATGGGAGAGGTTGGACTTCAGAGCTGAGGCCACCGAATCACAGCTGGTCTCTGATAAACTGCAGCCACTTAGTCTAAAATAACAATTATTTTGAGAGAAGACAAATAAAAATCAACATGTACCAGAGCCAAACACAGCTTACAAGCAACAAACCTCTGGTCCTGCACCGGCTTATCTGCCGTATGTTCCTATTTTGGGTTCTTTCCGGGCGGTTGGACAAGATCTACAGCGTATGTAAAGTGTGTGTAGGTCAAAATACCTTCCAAGTTTGTGAGAGCACATTTCTCAATAGCACTCAACTCTTGTCAGGAGTTGGGACAAAGCGACCCCCTCCTGACAGCTTGTGGGCGATGCTGCAGCGACCCTGCAATCCCTACACTCTCTGGTGAAACCAAATCAAAGGTTTTAGACACTGCTGGATGCTGGAAGGGTGGCTATAGTCTGGACGCATCGTTCCCCTGACTGCACATTTCTCCAACAATGATTGGCAGCTGGTGTCACTTGTTCTCTAGATGAGAGAAGGAAAGAGAGCCACCCCACAGTGTGTTTGATTGCCCCACTGCAAGCTCAATGCTGCCAGAAAACATAGCAGGAGCATCAATTCCCCTCAGGGCATCAACAAGGACCTCAGGAAAAGGTGCAGCTGCCACCTACTAGAGACAGCACACTGAGCTGAGATTCAAAGCCCTCTCCTCCCAAGAGAAGAGCTTGTTTGTTGGAGGATCTTCTGGGCGATACCTGGTGCCACAGCTCCAGCTCAGCCCGTCTCTGGAGCTGAGGTGGAGCTTCAGATCTTCATGAAGGTTTCTGTGGTTGGACTGACCTGCTGCCCCTTTAAGAGGGAGGCAGGTTTGGGCTTCTGGCTGGAATGAAGCCACCTCAGATGAGAATGACTGCAGGCTTTCGGCACCAAGGTTTAACAGGGTGCTCACTTCACACTTGGGCTTTTCTCTTTTTTTGGATGGCTTTTCTCAGGAGAGAAGGGGCATGGCACACTGCAGCAGCTTTCTTTTTGGGGTTTCTAGTTTTCCTTCTGATCTTTAAAAGACAGGAAGAACCATTTTTGATTGGTCTGAATTTTGGGCGGTTTTGTGGCCAGCCTAAAATAAAACAAGACAAATCTACAACTGATACTTCCTTTCTAGTCATTGATGACCATCCTCACATGGGACAGATTTCCACAACCAATTTAATACTGCAAATCTGTCCTGTGTGGTCTTTTTTCTGAGAACTGTAACACTACGTTTATAACAAAGATCAAACACGTAAACATTTATTGTCTAACTAGTTACACCTGGAAAAGTACTGGATCATCTCTGACTGACCTGAGAGTCTCCAGCTTACAGAGAGGATCCTGGAGAAAACCACAGAGCAGCTTCACTCCTGGATCCTCCAGCTGGTTCTCACTCAGGTCCAGAACCCTCAGATGGGAGGGATTGGACCTCAGCGCCGAGGCCAGAGAGTCACAGCTGATCTCTGATAAACTGCAGCGCGCCACAGCCTGGAAAAGGAATAAATGGGGCAAATAAAAACACATTTCTAAATCTGAAAATGAAGAGAAAAGCAGAAAATGTAAAGAAATTTAGAAAAGACCAACAGAGGCCTCCTGACCTGAGCGTCTCCAGTCTGCAGTTTGGATGCATCATTGCAGAAGACAGTAACTCTACGGCATCTGTCAGGCTTTGGTTCTTCCTTAAGCTCAGCTCCCGTAGATGAGAAGGGTTTGAGGTCATTGCTGAGGCCACAACTTCCCAATGACTCGGTGAAAGAACATCATCATACAGTCTGTTGTGTTTGAAACAAAAATAGTGAGTCAAACTTTGGGATTTCTCATCAACTTATCTGAGAATCTACCTCAACACAAATGTAGCTCATTTCCTGGAAAAGCTAGATTCAACACCGTAGAGCAACAGTTTGAACGACCATCAGATCTGAAATGCATCTGAATTATTCTGAACATTTGTCTTATTTTAGAACAGCTCATAATTACTCAATATTTAAAATGATTATAGCAAATGGTTTAAAGAAACGTGCATCTCTTTATCTGTCTATCAGCTCTTTGGATATTTTGCATTTCATCCAATTTGTACGATGGTGCGTCAAGTCTTAATTCAGCGATCGATCGATGACATCAGAGTCTCTGGTTGCATCGATTGCCCTCAGCTTCTGTTCTATCTGCCTGTTTCCCTTCAAATCATTTTCACTGCACCTTTTGTTGCTAGTGATGAAGTTGCCACCTAACGGGTGTGGAAAGGCTCAAACAACTTTGTGGGTCACATAAAGGCTCCAAACGGAACCGCCACAAAGACCTAAAACACCCATTTAAACCAACGAGGCCGGCTGTTTTTACGTTGAACAAATGAAGCAAAATAGTCACGAGTCATTAGTTAAAATGTGTTTTTCTGTCGTTTGAATACGATGTATACAAACAAACAAACGTTATTTAATGACATGACAGTAATTTCATGATAGTCAGTTAACTTGTGGCTCCTATTATTCCTGCCTTATGTTGGTTTGACTGGATTGATCTTTGAACTTATATCCAGCCAGTGTTGAACATTTCTGGATGAATTGTTGTTTTTAATTTATGGACGCTGCAATGGAGATAAAGAATTGAAGGAATGACCACTGGAGGGGGTATTGCTACCTGACATGATCCACTCGCTTGGTTTAAACACCGATGTCCGGCCCCAGAAATCTTTACTTACTCGACCTTCCTGCAGTTCCTCACAGCTGGAATCAGGCGACGTCGTCCCTCCACTGATGAGGTTTTGTACTGCCACAGGTTCAGCTCATCCAGAACCTCCTCTGACATCTGCAGCAGGTAGGCCAGAGCTGAACAGTGGATCTCTGACAGTTTCTTCTCTGATTTCTTCTCTGACTTCAGGAACTCTTGGATCTCCTGATGGACTGACTGATCCTTCATCTCCATCAGACAGTGGAAGATGTTGATGCTTCTGTCTGGGGAGATTCCACCACTGTTCTCCTTCTTCAGGTTGTTGAGGACCTTCTGGATGGTTTCTGGGTGGCTGTTCCTCTGATCCAACAGTCCACCCAAGATCCTCTGATTGGACTCCAGAGAGAGACCATGAAGGAAGCGAACAAACAAGTCCAGGTGGCCATTTTTACTTTTGAGAGATTTCCTTAGTGCTCTCCTGAGGAAGCCATCAAGAGATGTGACTGGTTCAGAATATTCTAGGAACTGATTTATAAGCGCTGTGTCTTTCCTGGTGTAACGGTGGAACATGTAGACGGCAGCCAGAAACTCCTGAATGCTCAGATGAACAAAGCAGTAGACTGATTTCTGGAAGATCACACTCTCTCTTTTGAAGATCTCTGTACAAACTCCTGAGTACACCGACACCTCGGAGACGTCCAGTCCACATCGCTCCAGGTCTTCTGAGTAGAACATGATGTTTCCTTTCTCCAGATGTTCAAACGCCAGCCGACCCAACTTCAGAAGGAGTTCTTTATCAGCCTCAGTCAGTTCCTCTGGTCTCTGCTTTCCTCCATACTTCTGCTTCTTCCTCTTTATCTGAACCCTCAGGAAGTGTGAGTAGAGGTCAGTCAGGGTTTGGGGCAGCTCTCCTCTCTGGTCTGTGGTCATCATGTCCTCCAGAACTATAGCAGTGATCCAGCAGAAAACTGGGATCAGACACATGATGTGGAGGCTCCTGGAGGCCTTGATGTGTGAGATGATTCTCTTGGACAGATCTTCATCACTGAACCTCCTCCTGAAGTACTCCTCCTTCTGGGAGTCAGTGAAGCCTCGTACTTCTGTGATCCTGTCAACACACGAGGGAGGAATCTGATAGGCTGCTGCAGGTCTGGAGGTGATCCAGATGGCGATGTTCACAGGAATGCTGAAATTCCTCTATTTCCTTTTTAGAGTTGGCTCGTTTGTACTGGACACACTGATGAATATCTTTGTCTGAAATCAGGATCATTCCAATATTTGGTTTGCATCCGTTTTTTGACTTTATACTCCTGGTCATGAGCATATTGAGATTTCAGATATGCTTGAAGCTTTTGCCTGTGTTCTACAGCCGATGCAGATTTCGATCTGAGATTAGATTTGATGTTTTGTCTGTACAGTGGGACCTCTACTTACCAAATTAATTGGTTCCGGAAGTTGTTTCAATGTAATTGCCCTCATCCGTTCCAAGCCCCCAAAAATTCGGACATAATATTTTTTAGAAATCATAAAAATGCATCAAAACATGTAACAAATACATGTTAGAATCAGATTTTTGGATGGTGGGAGCAGGAGGGTTGGGCACGAATTTGAGGCTGTGGAGGCGTCTGTACTTTCTGAATCAGACAGAATAGAGAACTGTCAAAGTTGTAGGAAACAAGAATCCAAAATTTGAATGGAGTTGGAGCAGAATACGTATGTCACCTTGGATGGAGGAGAGCGTGTTGGGGAAAACGGGTCATCACTCAGCCACATGGGGGGGTGACAGGAGTCTGTTTATGATGAAATGGATTCTTAACATTCATGGAATCAACATCCATGACGAAGATTCCAGAGGAAAAAGCTTCCTGTTGTCACAGAAGAGTCTGTGGGCGTGTGAAGAGCCGCCGTCCTGGACCGCTTGTCTGGAATGGCAAGACGAGCATAAATCTGGAAAAGGAGAAAAGTGTGTTGGGTTTTTTAACAAGGATTTTAGTTTTAAAAGATAAAAACATGTCCTCGTGTTTTGGGTATTTCTCAAATAGGCTTCAACGTAATAGAGTAGCCCAAGGCCAGAGGACGGCGTGTGGATTGTTGCGGTTGACCTTTTGTACATGAGCAATAGCGGTGGGGGACGGGGGGTTAGGGTTAGAGGGGTTAGGGGGGTCTGAGAAGACGATCACAGAACAGAATTAGCACTCATCCAAGTAAATATGTAAAAGTCTGTCGGCTCCATAGGTGTGGCAGCTGGATGACTCTGAAAAGACGTAAAAGAGACTAAATTCAAATTTGACAGCGTGACTCATCCATATTGGGGAAAAAAATAGTGGTTTCAGCACAGGGACCACCGTGGGGGGGGGGTCGACTGTTGGCAAGATCAGGGAGGGGAGCACTCTGAGAAGACATAAAACCCTTCATGTTTTATACAAAGTGTGACCTTTGTCAATTTCTGAGTTAGTGGCGCACTTGATCTCAGTGGCGGTGGTTCCAGGTGTGGAGCCAAGTCCAAAGCTGAGACCCTGAAGTCCCTCTGGCATTGGCACAAACCCGTCTCCGACAAAAAGAATAAACAATAAGAATAAACAGTCACATGGTTGCTTTATAGGCATTGTTAAATACCTAAGTTTCAGTGCTGCAGGTGGAGCTTATATACTTTATATATAAGGACTTTATATTGTTACAGGCAGCTGTTCTTGTACCATGTGATTACACTGTCCAATGTTCCAGGTTTTTCACTGAGGAATTTATAATTGCACAAATGAATAATGGGATCGCTCATGTGACTTTAATTTTAGCAAGCAGTGAAGACGTAAAAAATGGTTATAGACACAGTTTTGAAATAAATGTTTACCTGCTGTTCTTTTCTGCTTGGTGATCTGTTAACCAACTGGGTTACTCTGTAGTAGCAAGACTGCACGATACTGAGTGGATAATACGTAAAGAAAATATGGCAACAAAGTGACATTCAGTATTATTGAATGGATTTGAAGTCCTGTGATTGCAACTCTAAGTTGAATTTAAACAATTTATTTAGTTATAGATGTATAACAATAACGGTGCAAATGTGTTGAGTTTAGGAACAATTGGCTGAAATATAAGTAGATATAATTTATTTTATTGAGTGGATCTCAATTATTTCTGTCCAGATATTAATACTTTTCTTTCAATTTTTGCTGAGATAACTGATGAATATAAATCAGTTTCAGCTAAATAATCAGTAAATGTTAATCATCTTTCCCCAAATATTTAGTAAATCTTAATAAAAATCTTTTATTCAGATAATTAGTAAACATAAATCAATTTTCCTTTTGAAAGTGATTTGTATTTGCTTAATATTTCCTGGGTATATAACTCATCTTTTTGGCTACTATTAATAAATCCAACACATTTTAACTATTGCATTCATTAACCTGCACTTGTTTTAGTTTAAATGTAGATAATTTATTCAATACTTTTTACTAAAAGTTGCAGTTATTAAAATCTACTCAATTATATTACGTGTCACTTTGTTGCCATAATTTTTTTTAAGTAATCATTGATCACAATTTTTAGAGTGTGAAAAAGAAAATAGTAAATCAGAGGAGGTGTGGCCCCTGGTAGAATTCACACATCAGGACCCTCAAGCAGAAAGTGCCAAGACTGGAAAGGAAGTGTGTTAGATCCATTATATTAAAGTTATCTCTTATTTGCTTTTACCTTGTTATATTCTTTATTCTTGTTATATTGTTTCTCATTACTTAATGTTTCTTATTATTTGCTAATGCTTAATGTTCATGATGCTTGATGTGTCAGCTGGAACTTCTCTGGTCAAGGGTGACAGAAATGCAGCTGCTGTGGAGAAGTGGCATTGACTGGAGATAGAGCTGCAGGGCCTGACAATGACCCAGGAGCTGGGTTAGGGTCAGGGCCTGACAGTGACCCAGGAGCTGGGTTAGGGCCTGACCCAGGAGCTGGGTTAGGGTCAGGGCCTGACAATGACCCAGGAGCTGGGTTAGGGTCAGGGCCTGACAATGACCCAGGAGCTGGGTTAGGGTCAGGGCCTGACCCAGGAGGTGTTCTTTAATCTGTCTGATATGGAAGAATGTGCTGTGTGCGAGCTAAGCTAATCAAATCAGTGAAGACCTACGTATAATCTCACCATTATGATTTACAGTCTTTTGCTTTGTTTGGGACCTGCTATCTTGTGTTTTCCCCTCCCTTAGACACATTTGAATTCTGTGTAACTAGGGACCTCCTAATTTCAATAAAAGAAGGATGGGGGGAGTTGTGCCTCAGAACGTGTTGGAGATCTGGAACTGAGCACATCTCTCCGTTCTCCTTGCTGCAAGTAAAATTCAAAACTGTTGTCTTTGCCTCATTTGTGTTTCTCGTGTTTCAGGTCGTTTGAACCTAACATTTTGGTCCTTCGAGCCGGATTCCAACACACCTGAAGGGTCTGGTGGGTGAGGCTGAACCTCAGGAAAGACCATGGCCACGGCAGGCCGCCTCAAAGCCACCTAAGATACCCTTTCGGGGACTGAGCTTCAGCTCACTGATTGGACCCTGATGGTTGACGGAATACCAGGAGGAAAAGGCAACAGTGGCGAGCATGTCTTGAATTCAAAAGTGTGTGTGTGTGATGATTGTCGGGGACTTAATGTAAAAATAGCGATAGACACTAAGGCAGTGTTTTGGGAGAGAGGAACCCGAAAATCCTGTGAGACGCAATGAGAAACAAACCCTGTGAATACTAGTCAATGGCAGGTAAATAAGAGTACTAAGGGCAGTACCAAGGCAGGGCGAGGGAGTCCTGGCCACGTGAAAAAGAAATGAAGTCACGACAAATCATCCAAAAGAGTGATTGTGAGTGTGAAAGGATAGTTAAATACCACTAGGTATTTTCAATCCTACCAAAGCAGTGGGACAGGAAGTGATGAGGCCCTTGTGGGTGCAGAGGCAAGACTCTCCACTCCAAAGAGTTGAAGTGAGAAGTACCACAACGGTTTGATTAATTATCACCCCACTGAGATCAATATTCCAGTTTTAGGTCACCCTATGTGCAAGACTGGACCAAATTCTTAAATAAAAAAACAAAAACAAAGACAAAAAACGGTAAATTAGGATAAGGTTCACTCATAAAATGAAAAAAAAAACATAACAACAAACAGAGAGAAAAGTAGAGCTAAAAGTTAAAACCTAATTCTCCAAAAATGGGGACAAGTAAAAGCAAACAAAGGCTCAGAGATGAATTGCGGTGTAAGGACTGGAAATTCCTCCAAAGAAACTCACTAATCTAGATAAGTTTATAACTGATTATGGATTCAAAGGACAGCTAAACTCACAACAAATTGTTGCCTCAGAGGTGAGACCTGGTTAAACTTAGCCATAATTAAGTGGGTTATACTTAGCCATGATTTAAGGAGGTTATAACTTAGCCGTAATTGAGTTAAGAAAGTAGGAAATTGTGTTTGTGTGTGAATGGAGGACTAAGCCATTGAAAGAGTTGATAGGAGAACTCTGCTAGTCCTGTGTTTATTATTTTGCTCATAAGAAAACAAAGTACTGGTGATCAGGGGACAAACTAACACCGCTGTGCAGATAGTGCACGGTAAGGATGGGCAGATCGATCCCGTGGTATCGATATATCGATACTCACAAGCTACTCATTTGGTATCGATGTTCTTTTATAAATATCGATACTAACTAAAAAAAAAATTGGGGGTGTATGCATCACTTTCCGCCGTTTTAGATTAGTTACTTAAATTAATATGTGCCAAGACACCCCTATACCTGGCGGCGTACTGAGCTGGCCCATGTCACGTGACAGGAGATAGGGAATGAGCATCAACCTGCAACATAGCCCGCGCCGAGCCGACACAGTCAGCAAAAGGCAGAGCCGGAGGAAATAATCAGCCAGAGACGCAATCGTGTTAAAGCAGAAAATGTGAATATGATACGATTTCTGAAAAGCAATCTGAGACTTCAGTAAAGTGTGATGACATACCTCAAGTGCACTAAAGGTGTGATGGTGTCAGACATTGTTCTAATTATTTTTTTATGGAACAACTGTCTTATGCAGGTTTAAAGGATAAGGAAATCCTAGTAATCAATTGACCATAATAAATTGTATATAAATGGTCTGTATTTGTCTTAAATGTAATAATATTTTGACTGACAAAAATTGCCAGTAAGAAATTAACGGTATCGGGATCGATATCGATGAAAATACAAGAAAAAGTATCAGTATCGTATCGAATCCCAAAAGTGTGGTATCGCCCATCCTTAGTGCACGGTAGAAGGGTTAGGGTTGGTGTCCTCCCTCTGACTGTGTGCCAGAGAACTTTTCTGTGAGACCACATAGTACAAAATGCCGCTGTTCAAGAAAAAGGATGTCGAACTTGAGGGGGATGAAAAGTTGTTGGAAGGAGATGCAGAAGGTTCAGGGAAAATAAGTCAGGAAAGGTGGAAAGAGAAGTTGAATCTTTCAAGCAAACTCTGCACAACAGATATTCTGGAGTTGCAGACAAACCTGGAAATTAAGGCATTGAGGAGAGACATATAGATGGAACAAAGAAGTTGAAGGCATATAGATGGAACAAGTAAGTTGAGAGGCATATAGATGGAACAAAGTAAGTTGAGAGACATATAAATGGAACAAAGTAAGTTGAGAGACATATAAATGGAACAAAGTAAGTTAAGAGACATCTAGATGGAACAAAGTAAGTTGAGAGACATAGATGGAACAAGTAAGTTGAGAGACATCTCGATGGAACAAAGTAAGTTGAGAGACATAGATGGAACAAAGTAAGTTGAGAGACATAGATGGAACAAAGTAAGTTGAGAGACATCTCGATGGAACAAAGTAAGTTGAGAGACATCTAGATGGAACAAAGTAAGTTGAGAGACATAGATGGAACAAAGTAAGTTGAGAGACATAGATGGAACAAAGTAAGTTGAGAGACATCTAGATGGAACAAAGTAAGTTGAGAGACATATCGATGGAACAAAGTAAGTTGAGAGACATAGATGGAACAAAGTAAGTTGAGAGATATATAGATGGAACAAAGTAAGTTGAGAGACATCTAGATGGAACAAAGTAAGTTGAGAGACATAGATGGAACAAAGTAAGTTGAGAGACATCTCGATGGAAACAGTAGTAAGTTGAGAGACATAGATGGAACAAAGTAAGTTGAGAGACATTATGGAACAAAGTAAGTTGAGAGACATCTAGATGGAACAAAGTAAGTTGAGAGACATAGATGGAACAAAGTAAGTTGAGAGACATATAGATGGAACAAAGTAAGTTGAGAGACATCTAGATGGAACAAAATAAGTTGAGAGACATATAGATGGAACAAAGTAAGTTGAGAGAAATCTAGATGGAACAAAGTAAGTTGAGAGACATAGATGGAACAAAGTAAGTTGAGAGACATCTAGACGGAACAAAGTAAGTTGAGAGACATATAGATGGAACAAAGTAAGTTGAGAGACATCTAGATGGAACAAAGTAAGTTGAGAGACATCTAGATGGAACAAAGTAAGTTGAGAGACATCTAGATGGAACAAAGTAAGTTGAGAGACATATAGATGGAACAAAGTAAGTTGAGAGACATATAGATGGAACAAAGTAAGTTGAGAGACATAGATGGAACAAAGTAAGTTGAGAGACATATAGATGGAACAAAGTAAGTTGAGAGACATCTAGATGGAACAAAATAAGTTGAGAGACATAGATGGAACAAAGTAAAGTAAGTTGAGAGACATAGATGGAACAAAGTAAGTTGAGAGACATATAGATGGAACAAAGTAAGTTGAGAGACATCTAGATGGAACAAAGTAAGTTGAGAGACATCTAGATGGAACAAAGTAAGTTGAGAGACATCTAGATGGAACAAAATAAGTTGAGAGACATCTAGATGGAACAAAGTAAGTTGAGAGAGAATCTAGACGGAACAAAGTAAGTTGAGAGACATAGATGGAACAAAGTAAGTTTGGAGACATCTAGATGGAACAAAGTAAGTGAGAGACATATAGATGGAACAAAGTAAGTTGAGAGACATCTAGATGGAACAAAGAAAAGTAAGTTGAGAGACATCAGATGGAACACAAGTAAAGTAAGTTGAGAGACATATAGATGGAACAAAGTAAGTTGAGAGAATCTAGACGGAACAAAGTAAGTTGAGAGACATAGATGGAACAAAGTAAGTTGAGAGACATCTAGACGGAACAAAGTAAGTGAGAGACATATAGATGGAACAAGTAAGTTGAGAGACATCTAGATGAACAAAGTAAGTTGAGAGACATCTAGATGGAACAAAGTAAGTTGAGAGACATCTAGATGGAACAAAGTAAGTTGAGAGAGAGACATCTAGATGGAACAAAGTAAGTTGAGAGACATCTAGATGGAACAAAATAAGTTGAGAGACATAGATGGAACAAAGTAAGTTGAGAGACATAGATGGAACAAAGTAAGTTGAGAGACATATAGATGGAACAAAGTAAGTTGAGAGACATCTAGATGGAAAAAAGTAAGTTGAGAGATATAGATGGAACAAAGTAAGTTGAGAGACATCTAGATGGAACAAAGTAAGTTGAGAGACATCTAGATGGAACAAAGTAAGTTGAGAGACATCTAGATGGAACAAAGAAGTTGAGAGAGACATACAGATGGAACAAAGTAAGTAAGTGAGAGACATATAAATGGAACAAAGTAAGTTAACAGACATCTAGATGGAACAAAGTAAGTTGAGATACATAGATGGAACAAAGTAAGTTGAGAGACATCTAGATGGAACAAAATAAGTTGAGAGATATAGATGGAACAAAGTAAGTTGATAAAACTCTAGATGGAACAAAATAAGTTGAGAGACATATAGATGGAACAAAGTAAGTTTAGAGACATCTAGATGGAACAAAGTAAGTTGAGAGACATCTAGACGGAACAAAGTAAGTTGAGAGACATATAGATGGAACAAAGTAAGTTGAGAGAATCTTTAGATGGAACAAAGTAAGTTGAGAGACATATAGATGGAACAAAGTAAGTTGAGAGACATATAGATGGAACAAAGTAAGTTGAGAGACATAGATGGAACAAAGTAAGTTGAGAGACATATAGATGGAACAAGTAAGTAAGTTGAGAGACATCTAGACGGAACAAAGTAAGTTGAGAGACATCTAGATGGAACAAAGTAAGTTGAGAGACATCTAGATGGAACAAAGTAAGTTGAGAGACATCTCGATGGAACAAAGTAAGTTGAGAGACATCTAGATGGAACAAAGTAAGTTGAGAGACATATAGATGGAACAAAGTAAGTTGAGAGACATAGATGGAACAAAGTAAGTTGAGAGACATAGATGGAACAAAGTAAGTTGAGAGACATCTAGATGGAACAAAGTAAGTAAGTTGAGACATATAGATGGAACAAAGTAAGTTGAGAGACATCTAGATGGAACAAAGTAAGTTGAGAGACATCTAGATGGAACAAAGTAAGTTGAGAGACATCTAGATGGAACAAAGTAAGTTGAGAGACATATAGATGGAACAAAGTAAGTTGAGAGACATCTAGATGGAACAA
>NW_026622024.1:0-61209 GCF_003711565.1 Takifugu flavidus | reverse complement strand
TTATTATGGATTTATGAAATTTGTTCTGTTTTGAATGAAAGCAGTCCAGAAAACGAAAGGAAACCTAAACCCATGGTGTTTTCATATTTTTGGTCCTGTACATGTGGTCAGATCAGATAGTCTGAGCAGAATTGGGTGTTTTTTGCCCTTTGCTGTGTGTCATCTATTCTATTCAGCGTGTTGGGTTGCTTGACTTCTGTTGGGTTGTGGCAACTTGATCATCACTTCTGAGATATTGACACACCTTTTTCCTGAGGCTGGCTCCAATGCTGCCAACACACCTGGCCATGGATATGGTGGGACTTCTGTGATGAGTGGGGTCAGAGGTGGTGGACAAGCTCTGCTCCAAAACAAGCTTGCTAGATATGTTTGGGATCTCCTCCGCCACAACCACCAGCTGCAACTAGTAGCTGTGCACGCCATGCAGAGTTTTGACCTCTAGGTCAGGCTACAAATGTTTTTTCCAGCACCATCATGTGTTGGTGAGAAACATGATACACCTGATCAAAAAAAGCTGCTTGTAATCTGACAGACGAGCCATGATGAGATGTCAAGGTGCGTTGCTGAAAATGAAGATCCTCTTCTTGGAATCCTGTCTGAGATGACAGAAGATGATGCTGCATTTGACCCACTTTGATGATGTGATGACGTATTTCTGTTTAGTTTTGAATGCATTCTCATCTTATTTGTTGAATTTAATGTTGAGAACTGACATCTTGAAAGAATTTAGGTTTTCTTTAAAGCATAACCAGATAAAAAATGATTTAATTTGTATTTGTGTGCGTCCGTCTAATGCCACCGCACCTTCTGAAACACCCAGGAGAAACATTCTTTCCACAACTATTTTATGTTTAACATGGTGTAAACTTTTAAGATGTCCCAAAACTGTTTTCCAATATATATGTGGCCTGTATGATGTACAGGGTGACATCATATAATAGATTTGGATGTGAATGAGCCGACAATACGTCATTGACCAGACCTCTGCTTGTCTTCATGCTGAGAAATGTTCTTTAATCTTCTTTTCTGTGTCAGCAGACTGTTCCTGCTTAACCGTTTAGACTCACATTAAAAATGAGCGAATGTGTGATGGAAGAGGAGGAAGAGAGAGCAAAGTCCACAGTGTCCAGCTGTGTGTCCCTGAAGAGTGACATGTTCAAAGGCAGGGTGGGCAAACATTTTGATTCGTGGGCCACAATGGGTTCTAACATTTGACAAAGGGGCCGGACCAGGACCAGATGATGGATGGAGGCTTTGTACCTCACCTCATTGGAGAAAAAAATACACATTTGGGATATGGAGAAAACATGTGCTTTAATTTCAAATGAAAATGAAGAGAAGCATTACAACAAAATATCTGACTTTGGAATGAGTCTTAAAACACTTAAAATCAAAGAATAAAATGTGCCTTTTTAAAACAAAATTAATAACCATTTCTATTTTAAAGCACTGAAATTCTGTTATCCTTCAGGAATCACCATCACTCTCCTCCTGACTGTCTTTTTTCTAGTGGGAAAAACAACGAATTGCAGTGAAAATTTAACATTAACAAGGTTTATTCCTTTAATTTTTCAGTTGGCGGGCCGGATTTAAAAGTTTAACGGGGCGTGTGGCCCCCGGGCCTTAGTTTGCCCATGCCTGTTCTAAGGACACCTTTAACTTCGGTATTGGACCTCAAGGCTCACCAAAGTAAGGTTTTCTGAACCACATAACTCTGCCTTAGAACATTTCACAACCATACAAAACATCATTTTGTGGGTATTAGCCTCCACTATCGTGAAAAATGAAATTCATCAGCTCTTTAAAATGAAACGGTGCACAGTCCTTTCACCATGTTGGCCTGTGGAAAACCAGTGTTGTCGGGCCGATGGACCAGCGTCCCCGTCGTTGCCGGACCACCGTTGGCCACCAGTTGGGTTTTGGGATCAAAGTGGGGGCGTTTCCTGTATCCGGTTCTCCTCACGGATCCATGACTACAACATGTTGCTGCAAGTGCAGAGACGTTTGCTCTGGAGAGAACTTTAGAGCACATTCAGTGCTGCAGGATGAGGGGCTGGAAAAGGTGCCAGTTCTTTTCTCACTGCAGGAAACAGTTAAAAAAGCAGCTTAAACTCTGAAAACATGAAAATTATACAGATACATCATTGAATTATTGATTCAGTTGTTATCCAGAATGGATTAGAAATGTTCCTGTTTGATAAAAATGCAGTGAATTGGGATTATTTAACTACAACCTCTACAGATTATTTACCTTCATCACAGTCTCATCACTATTTCTGATGTTTCCTCAGGATGGACGAGGACAGAGCAGAGTCCACAGTGCCCAGCTGTGTGTCCCTGAAGAGTGACCAGTCCAAAAATAGACTAATAGACTTCAGAAGTTCAGAGGAAATGTAAGAAAACTAAAGCGTGATGATGTGTTTGTGTGGCAGCTGTTAGTCACATTAACAGCAGCAGGTTGTGAGTTTATTATTGGAGATGTTTAACACTTAAACCTCAGACACTTATAGTTACAGACTTAATGTGAATATTGTTGATTAGAAACAAGAATCAGGTTAAACTGAAAGATGAATTCAGACATAAATGCTGGAACAATATTGAGTCTTGATCAGGTTCTTTCATCCTATAAATCAAAGGACTAATAGAGATGTGTTTCATAGTGAGAGGGGGGAGCACATCCTATCAAACTGGGACCAGTCAGCTCCACCAGGAGAGTCCTCTTGTTCACAATCTGGAAGCAGATCTGGAGATGCTGAAATGAAGCCCAAACAAAGTAAAACTGTTCAATATGAGATTTAATTTGTGATGTCATGAATTTGTAGTTGTGTTGATGATTTATTATAGATGGAAATCATTGGTTTACTTATGTTCAGGAAGTGATCTGCAGGAGGTGATAGAAGGTCATAAGATGAGTCTGAAGAGAAGATGTGAACATGTGACTGAAGGAACTCATGAAGCAGGAAGTGGAACCCTGCTGAACAAGATCTACACTGAGCTCTACATCACTGAGGGACAAAGTGAGGAGGTGGACACACAACATGAGGTGAGACAGCTTGAGAGAACCTCCAAGAAGAACATCCAGGACACTCCAATCAAGTGCCAGGATATCTTCAAAGTCTTATCTGAGCAACAGAGACACATCAGAGTGGTTCTGACCAACGGGTGTCGCCGGCGTTGGAAAAACCTTCTCAGTGCAGAAGTTCAGTCTGGACTGGGCAGAAGGTTTGCAGAACCAAGACATTAGTCTGGTGCTTCCGCTCTCATGCAGGGAGCTGAACTTGATCAGACATGAGCAGCACAGTCTTCTCTCACTGCTTCATGTTTTCCATCCAACATTACAGAAGATCAGAGCAGAAGATCTGACTGTCTGGAAACTTCTGTTCATCTTTGATGGCCTGGATGAAAGCAGATTTTCACTGGATTTCAACAAGCATCAGGTCATCTCTGATGTCACACAAGTATCGTCAGTTGACGTGCTCCTGGTGAACCTCATCCAGGGGAACCTGCTTCCCTCAGCTCTCATCTGGATCACCTCCAGACCTGCCGCAGCCTATCAGATTCCTCCCTCGTGTGTTGACAGGATCACAGAAGTACGAGGCTTCACTGACTCCCAGAAGGAGGAGTACTTCAGGAGGAGGTTCAGTGATGAAGATCTGTCCAAGAGAATCATCTCACACATCAAGGCCTCCAGGAGCCTCCACATCATGTGTCTGATCCCAGTTTTCTGCTGGATCACTGCTATAGTTCTGGAGGACATGATGACCAGAAGACCAGAGAGGAGAGCTGCCCCAAACCCTGACTGACCTCTACTCACACTTCCTGAGGGTTCAGATAAAGAGGAAGAAGCAGAAGTATGGAGGAAAGCAGAGACCAGAGGAACTGACTAAGGCTGATAAAGAACTCCTTCTGAAGTTGGGTCGGCTGGCGTTTGAACATCTGGAGAAAGGAAACATCATGTTCTACTCAGAAGACTGGAGCGATGTGGACTGGACGTCTCCGAGGTGTCGGTGTGCTCAGGAGTTTGTACAGAGATCTTCAAGAGAAAGAGTGTGATCTTCCAGAAATCAGTCTACTGCTTTGTTCATCTGAGCATTCAGGAGTTTCTGGCTGCCGTCTACATGTTCCACCGTGACACCAGGAAAGACACAGCGGTTATATATCAGTTCCTAAAATATTCTAAATCAGTCACATCTCTTGATGGCTTCCTCAGGAGAGAACTAATGAAATCTCTCAAAAGTGAAAATGGCCACCTGGACTTGTTTGTTCGCTTCCTTCATGGTCTCTCTCTGGAGTCCAATCAGAGGATCTTGGGTGGACTGTTGGATCAGAGGAACAGCCGCCCAAAAACCATCCAGAAAGTCCTCAACAACCTGAAGGAGGTGAACAGTGATACAATCTCCCCAGACAGAAGCATCAACATCTTCCACTGTCTGATGGAGATGAAGGATCAGTCAGTCCATCAGGAGATCCAAGAGTTCCTGAAGTCAGAGAAGAAATCAGAGAAGAGACTGTCAGAGATCCACTGTTCAGCTCTGGCCTACCTGCTGCAGATGTCAGAGGAGGTTCTGGATGAGCTGGAACCTGCTGCAGTACATCACCTCAGATGAGGGACGACGTCGCCTGATTCCAGCCGTGAGGAACTGCAAGGAAGTCGTGTAAGTAAAGATTTTTGGGGCTGGACATCGGCGTTTAAATCAAGCGAGTGGATCATGTCAGGTAGCAATACCCCCTCCAGTGGTCATTCCTTCAATTCTTTATCTCCATTGCAGCGTCCATAAATTAAAAAAACAACAATTCATCCAGAAATGTTCAACACTGGCTGGATATAAGTTCAAAGGTCAATCCAGACAAACCAACATAAGGCAGGAATAATAGGAGCCACAAGTGAACTGACTATCATGAAATTACTGTCATGTCATTAAATAACTTTTGTTTGTTTGTATACATCGTATTCAAACAACAGAAAAACACCTTTTAACTAATGACACGTGACTATTTTGCTTCATTTGTTCAACGTAAAAACAGCCGGCCTCGTTGGTTTAAATGGGTGTTTTAGGTCTTTGTGGCGGTTCCGTTTGGAGCCTTTATGTGACCCACAAAGTTGTTTGACCCTTTCCACACCCGTTAGGTGGCAACTTCATCACTAGCAACAAAAGGTGCAGTGAAAATGATTTGAAGGGAGACAGGCAGATATAACAGAAGCTGAGGGCAATCGATGCAACCAGAGACTCTGATGTCATCGATCGGATCGCTGAATTAAGACTTGACGCACGATCGTACAAATTGGATGAAATGCAAAATATCCAAAGAGCCGATA
The DNA here is from genome assembly GCF_003711565.1 of Takifugu flavidus. Classification (NCBI taxonomy): domain Eukaryota; kingdom Metazoa; phylum Chordata; class Actinopteri; order Tetraodontiformes; family Tetraodontidae; genus Takifugu; species Takifugu flavidus. The sequence continues at coordinate 55,892 of NW_026622024.1, read as the reverse complement.
GACAGATACAAAGATGCACGTTTCTTTAAACCATTTGCTACAATCATTTTAAATATTGAGTAATTATGAGCTGTTCTAAAATAAGACAAATGTTAAGAATAATTCAGTTGCATTTCAGATCTGATGGTCGTTCAAACTGTTGCTCTACGGTGTTGAATTTAGCTTTTTGAGGAAATGAGCTACATTGTGTTGAGGTAGATTCTCAGATAAGTTGATTAGAAATCCCAAAGTTTGACTCACTATTTTTGTTTCATACACAACAGACTGTCTGGTGGTTTTCTTTCAAAGAGTCATTGGGAAGTTGTGGCCTCAGCAATGACGTCAAACCCTTCTCATCTACGGGAGCTGAGCTTAAGCTGGAACCTTAACCTGACAGATGCCGGAGTAAAGTTACTGTCTTCTGCAATGATGCATCCAAACTGCAGACTGGAGACGCTCAGGTCAGGAGGCCTCTGTTGCTCTTTTCTAAATTTCTTTACACTTTCTGCTTTTCTCTTCATTTTCAGACTTCGAAATGTGTTTTTATTTGCCCCATTTATTCCTTTTCCAGACTGAGTGACTGCTGGTTATCAGAGATCAGCTGTGACTCTCTGGCCTCGGCGCTGAGGTCCAATCCCTCCCATCTGAGGGTTCTGGAGCTGACTGAGACCAAGCTGCAGGATCCAGCAGTGAAGCTGCTCGTGGTGTTCTCCAGGATCCTCTCTGTGAGCTGGAGACTCTCAGGTCAGTCAGAGATGATCCAGTACTTTCCCAGGTGTAACTAGTTAGACAATAAATGTTTCCATGTTTGATCTTTGTTATAAACGTAGTGTTACAGTTCTCAGAAAAAGACCACACAGGACAGATTTGCAGTATTAAATTGGTTGTGGAAATCTGTCCCATGTGAGGATGGTCATCAATGACTAGAAAGGAAGTATCAGTTGTAGATTTGTCTTGTTTTATTTTAGGCTGGCCACAAAACCGCCCAAACATTCAGACCAATCAAAAATGGTTCTTCCTGTCTTTTAAAGATCAGAAGGAAAACTAGAAAACCCAAAAAGAAAGCTGCTGCAGTGTGCCATGCCCCTTCTCTCCTGAGAAAACCCATCCCAAAAAAGAGAAAAGCCCAAGTGTGAAGTGAGCGCCCTGTTAAACCTTGGTACCGAAAGCCTGCAGTCATTCTCATCTTAGGTGGCTTCATTCCAGCCAGAAGCCCAAACCTGCCTCCCTCTTAAAGGGGCAGCAGGTCAGTCCAACCACAGAAACCTTCATGAAGATCTGAAGCTTTCAGCATCCACAATTGTTGCACCTCACTTCCATTGGAGTCCAAATCAGAAGTCAACAAGTTGATTCTACACCGATTCTACACAATGCAATCATTTAAAAAGGTTTCCATCCATAAGTTTTCACACATTTTTAGATAAATCTGTTTGTTCATCGCCTCCTTCTGTTGTAATGGTCATTAAAGAAAATGACCTTATTTGAGTTTTTCTCCTCACAAATATGACTTTCTATGAACGATGCAATAAATGCAGCTTGCAATCTAAGACAATATGGAAGTAAGTGTATATAATAGTAGTGGAAGTAGCTCATAAAATAATACATTTGCTCTTCTCATCGAATCTTTCTATGTTATTAAAGAAAAACCTGCTCTTAGTCAACAACATCTAAGACATCAACCGAAAATCCTAATTTTATACAATCTAATATAAAACAGTAGAGAAGACTCTTTCTGCAGAGACACTGGTGGCAGGAATGCAGAAGTATCACCTGCTCAACTTGGAAGGTGGAGCAGAAACCACCAGCTGAGAAGGTCCTCAGCGAGAGGAAGTGGTGGAGAAGCATGAAACTTGCTAAGCTCCACCTCAGCTCCAGAGACGGGCTGAGCTGGAGCTGTGGCACCAGGTATCGCCCAGAAGAGCCTCCAACAAACGAGCTTTCTCTTGGGAGGAGAGGGCTTTGAATCTCAGCTCAGTGTGCTTGTCTCTAGTAGGTGGCAGCTGCACCTTTTCCTGAGGTCCTTGTTGATGCCCTGAGGGGAATTGATGCTCCTGCAATGTTTTCTGGCAGCATTGAGCTTGCAGTGGGGCAATCATACACACTGTGGGGGGGGCTCTCTTCCTTCTCTCATCTGGAGAACAAGTGACACCAGCTGCCAATCATTGTTGGAGAAATGTGCAGTCAGGGGAACTCTGCGTCCAGACTATAGCCACCCTTCCAGCATCCAGCAGTGTCTAAAACCTTTGATTTGGTTTCACCAGAGAGTGTAGGGATTGCAGGGTCGCTGCAGCATCGCCCACAAGCTGTCAGGAGTGGGTCGCTTTGTCCCAACTCCTGACAAGAGTTGAGTGCTATTGAGAAATGTGGTCTCACAAACTTGGAAGGTATTTTGACCCACACACACTTTACATACGGTGTAGATCTTGTCCAACCGCCCTGAAAGAACCCAAAATAGGAACATACGGCAGATAAGCCAGTGCAGGACCAGAGGTTTGTTGCTTGTAAGCTGTGTTTTGCTCTGGAACATGTTGATTTTTATTTGTCTTCTCTCAAAATAATTGTTATTCTAGACTAAGAGGCTGCAGGTTATCAGAGACCAGCTGTGATTCTGTGGCCTCAGCTCTGAGGTCCAATCCCTCCCATCTGAGAGAACTGGACCTGAGTGAGGCCAAGCTGAAGGATTCAGGAGTGAAGCGGCTCTGTTCTGGACTGGAGAGTCCAAACTGTAAACTGGAGAGGCTCAGGTCAGTCTTCATTTTTCTACCTATATACCAGCTGCTAAGATGGTGAAGTGAGGCTGTTCTCAACACTGCTGTGATGCACCACATTAAAAAATTCCTTGTAATATCGTGAATTCAGGTCTGACCCAACTAAGAACTAACGTAGGTTTAGTACTGACGCAGATCACATGCAGACCTGCACCGTATAACCTTATCCTGCATTTTTCAGATTAGAATACTGCAGCTTATCAGAGATCAGCTGTGACTCTCTGGCCTCGGCGCTGAGGTCCAATCCCTCCCATCTCAGAGAACTGGACCTGAGTGCGAACCACCTGAAGGATTCAGGAGTGGAGCTGCTCTGTGGTTTTCTCCACTTTCCAAACTGCCGACTGGAAACTCTGAGGTAAACACCATTCTCAAAAATGTCCATTATTCCATCCGAGGGTCCTCACACTTTCTGAGTGTGTGTGTTGTGCCCAGTTCCTTCAGGAGGGAGGGCCACACGGGGACCACTTATTCATGATAAATTGATTTAAGGACAATGAAAAAGCCCACAGATGGTAACCAAAATTAGACAAAACTAGGTGAGGGTGCCTGGTAGACACCAGCCAACGAGGAGGGAGATGGTGAGGGAGACAGGAAGTCATCTAAGACAGGTTGTGCCTTTAAAGATGAGCCACAGGTGAGATGGATCTCCATGATGAGATGGGAGGGAAAGAGGTGGGAGAACCTGGGAAGAGTGAGGGCCAGAACAATATATATTCTCCTTTGGAACAGTGCAAACCTGAGAGGTTGGAATTGTGGTAATTACATATTACTATCATTTTTTAACCTGTAACTAAATTAAATATTTACAGTTCATGCCTTTGATTAACCTTTCAGATTAATACTGGTTTCACTTATAACCTTATAAAAGTTTCCCTTCTTTATTTAGATTAATGCGCTGCAGCTTATCAGAGATCAGCTGTGGCTCTCTGGCCTCGGCGCTGAGGTCCAATCCCTCCCATCTCAGAGAACTGGACCTCAGGTTCAACAATCTGCAGGATTCAGGAGTGAAGCTGCTGTCTGATCTCGTAGAGAATCCACACTATGGGCTGAAGACATTGAGTCAGTAGCTGGTAGAAGCCAGTCAACTCCCGCTCATCTGCTGCATCACTCACTGACCACTGGTGAAGAGCATCTGTGGAAACATCTGCCGTCTACTCCCTCCATAGATGAAAAATTCCGTTTTTAAAAAGCGCTGGCGGACTTTCAGGAGATCAGTCGATGGTCGACAAAGCAGAAGCAGCTTCGCCTTGAAGTTAAATTAGTTCCTGGTATCACACAATGCATCTTTATAAAGTTCTAAATGGCTCCTCGGCCACTCTTATAAGCATGGAAACATTCTCTTAATTGTCTCTTCAAATGTCTGTATTATACGTTACTATTTTACATCATGCCTTCAGAATCTTTAGGGTTTAGTATTTACTGTCTCTGTGACATGGAGCATTGGAATATTTCAGCTGCAGCCAGCAAAAACCCATCAGAATGACGGCTATCGGTGGGAACCGCAGGTCATTTGACTTTAGTCAGTCTGTTCAATGTTATAGGATTTGATTGCAATCTAATAAAAACTATGAATAAATGTGGGAAATAGGAAATAAAAAAAAGAAGCAAAATGACCAAATAAATCTCCCATGAATACTGTAAATTTAAAGATGTCAAGAATGGAATATCAGCTTAAATGGAATCAAACATAAAGTGAAAAGGCCTCCTTTAAGTTTACTGCAAAAATAAACACAAAATCAAGAGCGACACGCGCCAAAAACGTCTCATTCTCTCTTCTGTCTCCACTCATTCTTTTATATTCTCTTAAGATAATGGGGACGGGGTCGCGTGATAACAAAACAACCTAATTGGGGACTATATTTTTGTTGCAAGAACTTTGGCTCTTCAGAAATTTCTATGTTGGTTTCCACAGATTGTGCATCCACTAGAAACTCAGTGTTTTTGAGGAACTACCAGGAGTGGCTGGAGTGGAGGCCAATGACGCTATAGCTACATATAGCTACATATAGATCACCGTTATCCTCAACCCAAAAGACCACCAGTTGGCGCAGCAATACTAAAGATAGGAGGTTGTGGTCGTTGCGCAGACGCGGAGTGATATCACGCACAAACCTGCCCTATGTTCTATATACCGTATGTTCGCGACCAAAGGGCGCACCGTATTAAAAGGTGCAGCCTCAGTTACGGGTGCTATTTCTGTATTTAACACATACATCAGGCGCTCCGGATTATAGGGCGCAGGCATGGTAAAACATACCGCTACCATAGCTTAAAACATGCATGCTAGCGCGTATTTAGCAATTTTGCAAAAGCCGGCAAGTTGAACAACCGACAACAATGTTTCCAAAATTAAAATTTTCGTATTTTTCGTATTTTGTTATTAAACCCCGGAGGGCTGAAGCAGGACCGCTGTTAAAAATGTATCAGTCCGCGCTTCCAGTTCTGGTGCAACGTCCAGTTCTAAATGTATGAATCCGCGTATTGATGTTTCAACGTCCCATCAGTAAAGGGACAGATTTGGATATAGTCCCCCTGAGGTGGTGTTTTTAGAGCAGTTCTTAACAACTTCTCTTTGCCTGATAAGAGGTCCAAACATTATTTCACTTCCCTATAAAATACTCTAAAATTTGCCATTCAAGATCAGATACCAGCAGGTATAATTCATCCTCTAAATTTTCACAATTTCTTATTCTGTCAGGCTGTTTTTAAACCTTTGGCAACATCAAATAAAGTACTCAACTGGTATTATGTCAGGCTGGTTTACATCCCATTAAAGAAGCCAGCAGAAATAAAGCACAACAGTTACACAGACGACGCAAAATAATATAGAGGATATAAAAAACAGTGTTGAGATGGGTTTGTGTCACTTTAGTAAAATCAAAGCATTTTTCTTTATGTGCCAGCAATGAACACAATCTAAGAAGTCTTTGACACTAAACATATGGAGCTCCTATAGAACAAACTAAAGATTTGTTGTTATTAACATAAAGAAATGCAACATTTCCCCAAGAGAAACGATGGCGATGGAAAAAGCCCTGGCTGTGTGCAACCTTAAAAGAAGACATCTATGTATGACCAGCAGCAAAACCTATCCTACCAAAAGATCTGTATAAATGGGCCGCTATATTGAGCCATGGTGTAACACATGTCTCAACAGGAGGGACGTTAGGACAGATACAGCAGCATTATACAACCTATGGCTTTACCGTATTGGCCCGAATATAAGACGGTGTTTTTTGCATTGAAATAAGACTGAAAAAGTGGGGGTCGTCTTACATTCGGGGTCTAGACATTATACCCATTCACAACGCTAGATGGCGCCAGATATCTTTGCTGTTGTTTATGATCTTCACCACAGGAGTCATCACGTGCGATTGCTGAACTTAACTCCCCAGGCCAAAGCGAACCCCTGTCACGAAGAATAAAAATAAAAATAGCGGTAAGAAAGAAAAGAGAAGAAAATAAGAGAAGAGATTAACAGAAAATAGAGAAACGTAGCGACAATCTGGAGAAGTGGGTCGAAGATCGGCCAGGTTAACCGGCAGCTGAGGAGAAGTTATGATGCAAACTTCAAGATGATGGTGATAAATGAGGCGGAGTCTTCAAACAATTGCAAAGCGGCTGTGAAATATGGTGTCACGGAGTGTAATGTACGGAGATGGAGAGCTCAAAAAGATGGCCTAAAAAATGCTCACAGTCAGAGAAAAGCCTTCCGTGGTCCTCAGAGCGGCCGCTTCCAAGAGCTCGACAGGAGGGTGTGCGCGTACGTGGACGAGAAACGAAAGGACGGGACGCCCATCAGCAGAGCTGTCATTCAGCTCAAGGCCGTGGAAATAGCCAAAGAGCTGAACATTCCCACGGCTGAGTTCAGAGCGAGCCTCGGCTGGTGGAAAAGAATGATGCGGCGTAACGGACTAACGCTGCGACGCAGAACAAGTCTAGCCCAGCGCCTGCCCTCTGACTCTGGAGAGCTGTTGTCTCCTCTCAGCGCTATGTGATCAACTTAAGGAAAAGCACTCTCACCCACTGGATCAGGTTGGCAATGCTGATCAGACACCTGTGTTTTTGACATGCCAACACCTGTCACTGTACACGAGAAAGGTGAGAAATCTGTTATTATAAAATCCACTGGAAATGAGAAGAGCCGCGTTACCGTCATGTTAGCCTGCCTCGCAGACGGAACCAAGCTCCCTCCGTATGTGGTTTTAAAGCGTAAGACAGTGCCTAAGGAGGCGATGCCAGCTGGCATTATTGTACATGCCCAGGAAAAGGGCTGGATGGAGACCGAGCTTGTAGTGGACTGGCTCAAGGTTGTGTGGGGCAGACGGCGTGGGGGACTCAGAAAAAAGAGGAACATGCGGATTTTGGATGCATTTTGTGGACACTTGTCTGATCCAGTCAAAAAACAAGTGAAGGCGATGAACGCGACTTGGTGATCATTCCGGGGGGGGGGAATAACAAGTCAGCTGCAGGTGTTGGATGTTGTGGTCAACAAACCATTCAAAGACAATCTGCCAAAGAAATCCACAGAGTGGCTCCTGTCTGGTGATCACGCACTCACACCGACAGGAGAGATCCAGAAGCCTCCGGTACGTTTGCTCTGTGAGTGGATCCTCCACGCGTGGGATGCAGTTTCCCCAAAGAGCATCATCCACGGGTTTAAGAAATGTTGCCTATCAAATGCCCTGGGGCAGTGAGGATGACGTGCTGTGGGAGGAGCCAGAGGATGTTTGTGAGGAGTAATGTTCTGACATGACAGAGCTCAGCGACTCTCAAGTTTAAACCAGTTTGCATTATTTTAACGCAATGTTTTTCCTTATTCAGATTTGTTTCAAGACTACAGCTACAGTTAGACTTCACTTTGATGGTTAATGCAGTTATTGCAATTTTGTTGTTTTATCACAGTAGATTGGTTTATTTACATTTCAAAAACCAGAAGCCGTTCATTTACAAATGTGATTGCACTTTAGTTTACATATTTAAATGTTCAGATATTAAGATGTGATAGACAGTTTTTGCATGATTTGAATGAGGCAAAATAACATGCTTTTTCTCTCGAATATATTGTTATAATCATTTGTTTCAGGTGTACTGTAATTATTTTCTGTATAAAAATTAAATTTGGTGTTCAAAAAGTCTTTTTTCAAACTTGAGTCTTGAAAAAGAGGGGGTCGTCTTATATTCGGGCCAATACGGTAATTCTTATTCAAAAAAAATTTGTAGAACATGTCTGACGTGTGCAAGACACAATTCACAAGGAAATCTGAGACCAAGGAGAGGAAAATTCCTGCTCCCCAATATCCATTCCAAACTATACATATGGACTTCATAGAATTAAATAAAAGTGAAGGGAAAAATACTGTCTAGTCATAATAGATGCATTTTCAAAATGGATAGAACTATTTCCATCAAAAAACCCAGATGCGCTAACAGTTGCTAAAGCACTCTGCAAAGATATCATACCCAGATATGGTATCCCAGAAAAAAATTACTGTGATAATGGTACTCATTTTGTAAATCAAGTTGTTAAAAAGATCAGTGTTATGTTTCATATTGATTTAAAACACCATTGCTCCTATCATCCTCAGAGCGCAGGCTTAGTTGAAAGAACTAACGGCACTATTAAAAACAGACTGAAGAAATGCATGGAAGAGACGGGGAGACCGTGGACAATGTGTTGATTTGGCTAAGCTCTATATAAACATTACAAGCACCGCAGGCCTAACTCCTTATGAGGTCTTATTTGGAAGACCGTACAGGCTTCCTCAGTTCACAAACTACTGGGAGACAAATGATGAGTCTAATCTAGCTGATTACATGAGAAGAATGTTAGAAAAACAAAAGCAAGGTCATGAAACTGAGACGCCCTCTGTCTCCCAACAGAACGGTGGAGCCAGGCGACTGGGTCCTAGTGAGGAGCGTAAAAAAGAAACACTGGTATTCACCTGAGTGGGAAGGACCTGACCAAGTTCTTTTGTACACCTACTGCTGCTAAATAGCTGAAAGATCAACCTGGGTACACCTCAGTCACTGCAAGAAGGTCATTTCTGTGGAAAACTCCGACCGGGAAGGTGATGCAAAGTCTGATAATAGGGTGGACTTAGACGAGTAGAGTCTGGGTAGACCCGAAAGTCAGTGAAGGTTTCAGAGCCGCCGACTCACTTAGGGAGGCTACTTCAACAGGTTATGGTCCATAGATAGTGTACCGATTTCATAAACTTCACAAGGACAGCAGCGGGTAAAATAAACAAAAGATATTTTTAAAAAAATTAAAAAAGAGAGCGAAATCCAGAGGATCGGCTGATGCTGTAGCATATTAGCCTCGGTGCTAACTGTAATCATAGTATTCCTGATAAACATAATAGTTATACAAGGTTAAGTTCAAATGACTCCCATGTGGCTACAGAGTGCAATTAAATGTGTGTTTTTTCTTCATATGCGTGTTTTTATTTGTATTATACCTCTGGAAACCCCCAGGTCTAAGATTGAACGTTACCAAAATATGGCATGGCAAGCAAAGTGTAAATAACCACCTAAAGGACCAATGTGACTGCAGCAGCGTTCCTTCCATAGCACCACAGGTGTGTCTGCCATCAAATGCAAGCACAACCGTGACAGTTCCTTTCACCAGCCTTAGCAGAGCTAGCATCCTGGGTAGAAACAACGCTGCAGCATGGAAAGATTATCCATGGCCTGTAACTAGCAGCAGGGCAGCTCTTATGCTGTATTTGACCTGGAAGCTTTTCATTCACCTGAAGCTCAACAGCTCTGTTATTTTAGCTTCACGTCTTTAGCACCTCTTTAATCGCTTGTTCATTTGTTGCACCCTGCTGCTCATGCATGCATTATAAGGTTCTGAAGTTGTGTCTCTGTTAGTTATTTTATTTCTGGTGGTGGTGTGGGGATGAGAGACTGTTTGATACGTTGCCTATGAGAGCTACAGGACTATGTGCTTAAAAACACTTCTTATGCTAATTTCTGTTTTTCCCTACGTCGGCTGATCAATTAGTCACTCACACGCATAGATTTATGCCTGAACAGTGGCGTCGTAATAAAAGATCTGCATGGCAATCTGAAAATGTTCCTACGTATAATGTTCCTACATGTATTGATGCTATCGGTGTTCACACAGCAGTGTTCCAGATGAGCATAAATTAGTGGATCAAGCAGCTGCTGGTTTTGAATCTTCTATCTGTTGGTGGTGTACAATAAATAAGAACGTAGACAGGATCAACTACATCCATTACAATGTTCAACGTTTAGGAAATTGGACTCAGAGCGGTTTTGAGGCTGTTCATAGCCAACTGTCGGCTACTTCCCTTATGGCATTCCAGAACAGGATCGCAGTGGATATGTTGTTAGCTGAGAAAGGTGGTGTGTGTGTGCTGTGTTCGGAGGTCAATGTTGCACCTTCATTCCTAACAACACTGCGTTGGATGGGAGTCTCACACTGGCCATAGAAGGCCTTCACACCCTGAACAGCAAGATGAAGGAGCACTCAGGAGCAAAGACCGCGATGTGGGACGGATGGATGAATGTGTTTGGGAAGTATAAGACATTGGTTCCATCTATCCTGATTTCTGGAGCTGTTTTTGCTGCAATCCTGACCTTGTGTGGATGTTGTTGTGTTCCCTGCCTGCGTCCTCTTATTAACCGCCTTATCACCACAGCTGTCGCTCCCATGGAAAACCGTATGGACGAGTTGTATCCCTTAATCAGCAGACAAGAACCGGATTTGACTACAGACTCTGAAGACTGTGAGGGAATTGAGCTAATTTTCCAGAGTGTAAATGTATTTGTGTTCATAAACAGGACTTTGAAAATCTCCTGGAAGAGGTTGTTAAATGGCTGAGAATTTGAAGCAAATATGTGATAAACAGGAGGGAAATGTTAGATCCATTATATTAAAGTTCTCTCTTATTTGCTTTCACCTTGTTATATTCTTTATTCCTGTTATATTGTTCCTCATTACTTAATGTTTCTTATTATTTGCTAATGCTTCATGTTCATGATGCTTGATGTGTCAACTCGAACTTCTCTGGTCAAGGAGCTGGGTTAGGGTTAGGGCCTGACCCAGGAGCTGGGTTAGGGTTAGGGCCTGACCCAGGAGGTGGGTTAGGGTTAGGGCCTGACCCAGGAGCTGGGTTAGGGTTAGGGCCTGACCCAGGAGGTGGGTTAGGGTTAGGGCCTGACAATGACCCAGGAGCTGGGTTAGGGTTAGGGCATGACCCAGGAGCTGGGTTAGGGTTAGGGCCTGACCCAGGAGGAGTTCTTTTAATCTGTCTGCTATGGAAGAATGTGCTGTGTGCGAGCTAAGCTAATCAAATCAGTGAAGGCCTACGTATAATCTCACCATTATGACTCACAGTCTTTTGCTTTGTTTGGGACCTGCTATCTTGTGTCCCCCCCCCCCCCTTAGACACATTTGACTTCTGTAACTAGGGACCTCCTAATCTCAATAAAAGAAGGATGGCGGGAGGTGTGCGTCAGAACGAGTTGGAGATCTGGAACTGAGCACATCTCTCCGTTCTCCTTGCAAGTAAAATTCAAAACTGTTGTCTTTGCCTCATTTGTGTTTCTCGTGTTTCAGGTCGTTTGAAGCTAACACGACCAGGACCAGGACCAGGCTCAGGACAGGAAGAGCAGAAACTGGGGTGAAGTTCCTCCTCTCACCACTGGGGGGAAGTGTTGTCAAGCGGCAGGACGTACATTTTCTGCTTTCCTCTTCATTTTCAGATTTAGAAATGTGTTTTTATTTGCCCCATTTATTCCTTTTCCAGGCTGTGGGACTGCAATTCATCAGAGATCAGCTGTGACTCTCTTGCCTCGGCGCTGAGGTCCAACCCCTCCCATCTGAGAGAACTGGACCTGAGTGTTCCATTCCGTTCTGTCTTGGTTTACTCGGTTGAAGCATTTCACACACACCACTTTTTACCATAGCTTCTTATTGGAATACATTGTAGCCGACATGCACGGCATGGCCAACCGGCATTTATGTTACAATTAGTTCCACCCAAGTAAACAACGCGCGTCATATTGCCTCACCGTGTCACCTCCCGTCTGTTTAACGTTGCCCAAAGAATCACACTCACACTATGGCTGTTTAAAAGCATCAAGGTTTATTTGTTTGTCATTTACCAAAAGCACCAATATTTCAATAGCTCACCAGCAGGACATACTTCCTGGTTCGGGGAAACCGATGGACTGCTCAATGATTGTATCCATGGAGGGGTTTCGCGAGGTGCTACGGCACAATCTATTTTAGCGGGGGTGTTTTAGAAGAGTAAGTTGAACATGTATTTTACTATGCACTGGGTGGTTTTGATGGTGGAAATTTGTTTTGGGCGTTTTACGCATATTTTATATTTTCTGTTCGATTGTTATTTTGAGTTTGTAAATGTATTAGTTAGCGTAATAATTTTGATAATTGGTTTCACCTGTAGGAGGGCTACAGCTATAGAAGCCCTGGAGTAAGCCCCAGACGGGGTGGGATGTTGAGTTGGTTGGTTGTTATTTTGGAGAAAAAAGAATTGTTGGAGAAAGAGTCAAAGTTGTGGTGTGTAAAAGTGTGCAGGGTCTGTATGTTATTGTATGGATTCAACCTGGCATCTTCTGACACCACTTTATTTTTGGAAAATAAAAATAAATTTTTGGAGTAAAGAAGCTCCCGTCTCCCTCTGTCACCTCCACCGCCGATCATCCTTGCGACACACACACACACACACACTCATAAAATATTAAATCTAAAACGATGTACAATAGTGCAACATTAAATCTCAATGTTAGAAGTACTTAAGAAGTGAATAACATCTGGCTGGATAATTATCAGGAACACTGGCGGCCTCTGCTGACCCAGTGGAGGAGTGCAAAAAGCTTACAGCACCTGGTATTCCCAGGCGGTCTCCCATCCAAGTACTAACCAGGCCCGACCCTGCTTAGCTTCCGAGATCGGGCGTTCTCAGGGTGGTATGGCCGTAAGCGAGAGCAGCCGCAAGAAAATGGCCTTTTGAAGTTAATACAACTCAAACTTATTTTCTTGAAACACTTATTCTGGTGGAGGTTGTCCATTTTGCTTTGTCACAGTCCAAACGTCAATGTTGGAGCAGCCTCCAATCCATTCCCCCCAAAAAGAAAAGGCTATATAGCCTATGAGCATCATATCATCAAATCTGCCTAGAACGGCTCTTGGATGAGAGGTGAAACGTCTTCAAAAAAAATCAAACAAGATTCAACTCCAATAAATGAAATCAAGTTAAAAGCAATGTGCCATGGCCAGGGATCGATCCCGGGCCGGTGCGGGCCAGTCGAGAATCGCTGTAACAGACAACCTGATTGAAACCTCCTGAAGACCCCAGAGGGAGAGTTCGAATCCCGCTTTGGGCATTATCAAAGAGAAGATATTTGATTGAAAAATTCACCATCATAAAAATGTTTAAAGAGCAAAGCAGTGTCTGTGAGGTTTATGAGCCACAAATGCTGCTCTTTTTAGGAGCACAGCAGTCAATTAAACTGTAGTTTGTGTCATAGCATAGTTTTATTGACAAATTCTAAATTGCAAGTCGCAGATATGAACAGGGAAATGCTACGTTATCTGCTTATTCTGTTACAAATATTCTGATGAGATAGGTGGGGAGTTAATTCAGTTGGGGATAGACAGATGGAATATTAGTGTTGTTAGTATGATACTTGAGTTCTTTAGATATTGTTTTCAATTCCGGACTCTGCCGCCTTGAGTTGGCTTTTGCGACGACCGCTCATAGTAGGAGCCCCGTCTGTAGTCACTGATACCAGCTTTTGCAGCGGCACTTTTTTCTCCACCAAAAACTCCTTCACCGCGTTATATGTGTCAACTCCCCTCGTTATATGTGTCAACTCCCCTCGTTATATGTGTCAACTCCCCTCGTTATATGTGTCAACTCCCCTCGTTATATGTGTCAACTCCCCTCGTTATATATGTCAACTCCCCTCGTAGTTGTCTTTAGGGGCAGTAGTGTGAGAAGTTCTTCTCTTGAGGAGAAAGAAACTTTCGTGGTGAAAATGATCTGTCTTCTTTCTTTTTTCTGCCATCTTTTTATGGGTCAGTCGTCTCCTCGTTTTGGCTGCGCCCGCTCGGCTGTTTGGTCGTAGCGATCTGCGTAGACGCTACGTTTTGGTCATGCACATCATACTGACCTTTGAACTATACTAGGTCATAGTTTATTAAACATTTTTTAAAGTTTTTTTTAATATATTGTTATTTCCAGTTTATGTGTGATTTAAACAAGAATAGCAAACAAAATAAATGAGATGCAGCTCATTGGTCAGTGGTGCCATTTGAGCTAATTTTAGAACAGGCCGATGGGCGACTCATATGGTTCTGACGGGCGACCGGGTGCCCACGGGCAACGTGTTGGTGACCCCTGGTCTAGTGAACCAAACTGAACCAACTGAAAACCTCACAAATATTTTACAATATGATCAGATTAATAAAGCAATAGTTTCTTATGGCTCTGTCAGTCATTTTTAATTTTCAAGAGGCACAAAAGACAAATTTGCTTTCTATAAAAATCCCCATAACATGAACATTAAATGAATGAAGCGGTATTATTCAAGGCACCATCAGTAGATTTTCTCATTTAGCAAAAGTGGGCTAAATTTACCTTTAACTTTTAAACTTGAGCTGAGTAATAATTGTAAATGTGTTATTGCAGCTTAATGTTCACTTGTTTGAGGCTGATACTTGGTGGTGTCTCATCTTTTGGACGAGTTCATCAATGTTGGGGGTCCGGCTCTGAGCTGAGGAACTCCTCACAATTGAGTGAAGGTGTTCAGCAGGAAGTCCACTTCTGTGTGATGTTTTGTTCAGCTTCATCAAAGAAAGCAGTTGTTCCCGCAGGTCTGTGCTGCCAAACACAGGCAACGTTGGAGCAGCCTGGATGTGTGTCGGGGAGGAAACGGGCAAACTCCGCAGCACCCACTGCCCCATGTGTTGCCTTCAGGGCATCACTGCATTGGAGCTCAATCACCTCCATTTGGAGCTTTGGTGCTGAGCTTTCCACCTCAACCTCAAACGGACGGCTGAGCAGTTCAAACCTGCTTTTTGGTGCTTTTAAGTCAGTTTTAAGTCAGTGACTCGGCGTGGGAAGTCAGCGGTGAGAACACTCATTTAATCAGCAAACTGTGCGCTCGGGAACACGCTGGTAGAGAGCTTCTCTTTCAGGGTCTGGCAGCTGGGAAAGTGGCTCAAGTTTCCTTTGTGCATCTGTGCCTCCCACAGAGTGCGTTTGGTTCTAAAGGCCTTCACTGTACTGTACATATCAGAGGGGACACCACCCCGACCCTGCAGCTGCAGCTTCATTGCATTCAGATGACTCGGAATGTCCCACAGAAAAGCCGTTTCACACAAGAACCTTTGGTCTGGGAGCTGAGTTGTGTCTTTCCCTTTGCTGTCCAAGAACATCCGATCTCCTCAGGAAGCTGGAAACATCTTTGCAGCACCTTTCCCTGGCTTAGCCATCGCACCTCAGTGTGATGGGGCAAATCACCACGCTGCGTTTGCCACTGGCTCAGAAACGCCTTGAACTGGCGCTGAATTAAACCTTTGGCTCTGATAAAGTTCCCTGCGTGCGTGATGGTGAACATTCCATGTTCCATGTTCAGGGCTTCAGCACACAACGATTCCAGGTGTATGATGCAATGATGAGCTGTCAGTTCAGCCGTAACGTTTTCCTCCTGCATCTTCTCCCGTATCTTGGCCACCAGTCCACTCCTGTGTCCACACATGGCAGCTGCTCCGTCTGTTGTCCAACCCACCAGTTTTTCCCGAGGCAGCTCCGTCTCATTTCCACATCTTGACACCTCTTCATACAAATCCTGTCCTGTGGTTGTGCCGTGCACAGGACGTAACGCCAGAAACTCCTCTGTCACGTTGAGGCTGGAGTCCCCTCTAATGTCGCTGCTCTCATCCACAGCCAGGGAAGATGCCATGAAATCTTTCCCCTTTTTCTCCAGCTGCTCTTTTAGATTGAGGGACAACAATGGTGTTTCTGCTCAGGCTCCCGTTTCAAAAGAGTTGCCTTTTGTCTGGGCAAACTTGCTCACAAACTTTAAGCATGCAGTGTTTGATGGAATCCCCCTCTGGAAATGGCCGGGCTGATTGAGCGATCTCTTCTGCCAGAATCAAACTGGCCTTGACAGCAGCCTCGCTTTGAGATTTGGCTTTTCTGAACAGAGCCTGTCCAGATTTGAGGCCTGGTTTTAATTCCTCAACCTTCTGTAGCTTTTGTTCCATGTCCATATTCTTGTCTTTGTCCGCGTGTTTAGCTTCATGATGCCGTCTCAGATGATATTCTTTCATTACCGCCACCCTTTCTCCACACAGAAGACACCCAGGTTTCCCAGCTGCCTCCGTGAACATGTGCTCCCACTCCCACCTTGTTTGAACCCCCGGTTCTCAGTGTCCACCTTCCGTTTTGCCATTTTATGGGTATCTGAAAGTTAACTTTTGCTGTTATGCTAATACTACTGATAAATAATTAAATGAAGCCACCTCCCGCTCAGACTGTCACCGTTGCATTGTGGGAAATGTAGTATTGGCCTGTGTAAAACATCTGCGGCCTGCGGGCCGGTTCTAATAATAAATCAATATCATCCCGGGGGCCATAGAAAACCCTCGACCTTGACTCTGACATATGAGCTTTAAATGATTTCTTTTGACTTCCATTTATTTGGCTGTTTGGATATCATCTTTGCTAGTGTGTGTGTGCACGCGCACGCTCTATGGAACTGGCATAAAGGATGTTAAAATTAGTCTAAATTAGTCTAAATTAAATAAAAATTCATCCATTCATCATTCCGAACAGGCGGTGTTTGATTAGAAACTCTTTCTGAACTCTGGTGCTCTGAAACATCTCCGCTTCCATTTTCAGCTGTTTTTATTCTCAATAACATCAAATCATCCATCCATCCAAGTCGTGGTCCTGTTGGACCACCAAAGGACAAACACCTTCCATTTAGCACGGACAAAAAAACCCAAATCCTGTTTAGCAATGAAGCTGTGGGGAGAGTTTGAGGAGCGTTTTTGAGGAACACGCTGCCATATTGGGTCCAAGCTGCTGGGGTTTTTGTTGTTTCCAGGTGAATCGGTGGGCAGCGGCGTTACCGCCTGTCTCTGCCCCCCCCCCCCTCTCTCCCCGTGGTCGTGGTCACGCCGGGCATCTTTACTGGTCCCGTTTTAAACAGGTTCTGTTGGGAACAGGTGTTCTCCAGAACTGTATTCCAGGCTGCTGTGCTGAAGGGCTGTTTTCAGTAGCAATAGAGCCAGAGTGTGCCTGCTCCATATGAACCCCCCCAGGCCGTGCTTTCCTCCTGGCTGAGCCATAATCAGCTCTGGATGGACTGGTTCACGCTTGGACTGAGTCAAGATTGATAGCTTGACTGATTCTTACAGTTTTTGATCAAACCCCCATCTGCTGATTCCAGGAGATCTTTAAAGGATCTCAGAGCTTCAGATCTATGAAGCCTGCTCAGCCCCCGGCAGCGCTGATGAAACCATTTCATTCCTTCAAAAAAGCAGAACATGAAGCTCCAGAAAAGGTTTTTGGATCAAGTTTCCAACAGAACGAGGACAAGTGGGTAAAAGCGCCACTTTAAAGCCTCCAGGCCTCAGGAAACATCCACCTTTAGGATGCCTGACATTAGAGGATCATGATCATCATCATGTTCCATGCTTTTCCTTCTGCAACAGTTCATCACACCTGCTCAGGGAAACCTCGGTGTAAAGGAGGTGAAGCCGTGCCTCAGTGACTCTACTTTGGTGTTTTAGAAACTAACAGTTATTAGATGAATATACAGTGTGCACGTACGCGCACACGTGTGTATAAACACTTAATACACGCGTGTGTGTGGATGTAGACTTTTTAGTACTTTGGGTTCATAGACTTTTTAGTATTTTGCAGATACGTGTCTGTATATAAACCAGATCCTCCTGTAATAAAGAACTAAAGGCTGACTGTTGTCACGTGACCCCTCTCCGTCTGTGTCCGATGATGGAACCTGCCTGGAACATCTGGTCCACAGAAAAAGCAGAACAGCTCACAGAACTGGTCCAGTTTAGACCCAAAAATGACAATAAATAATGAAAATGTGTGACGCAGTAGAACAATGGACAAACTTTCTATTGGTCATTGACAGTTTCACTCATTTTCATCAGAATTCATCAAAAATATTCAAACCAACAAACTACACATCGAACCGCAGAGTTTAGAGCTTAAAGGGAGCGACAGGTGAAGATTTAAAGCTCAACGCAGCTGAAGAAGTTCCAAAAAGGAGAAATATCATGTGATGCTTTACCGCCACCCGGTGGACACGCGTGGAACTGCAGACAATAGTTAAACGCGCTCCGACACATTCTGACCTCTGCTGCTCCTCCTGGACTCCAGGGCTGCAGAAATATGCTGCTTTTACAAGTCTTTCAAAATCTGAAGCATCATAAATCTTATTTAGTTAACGAGGTTGAATAATGGTGGAGAATGGTGTCCGAAAAGCGTCTTTATTTTAAAGTGAACAAGAACAGTGCGGTCCGCGTTCACAGAGAGGCGGAGAGACCTCGCTGAGTCCAAAACAAGTCCGCTAGGAAAACTAATAGTCAAGCCACAGAAGTCAGGGTTTGGCGATGAGGACGAAAACACTCGGGAGTTCTGTCCTTAAATCTAACGGCAGATTGAAGAGAGACCGCAGGTGCGTGTGTCTGCGGGGCCACTGTGGCTGATGAGCGGCTCCTCCACGCCCCCTGCAGGTAGACACCAGCAACAACGGTCCCAGAAACTGGGAACCCAACAAACGAGTTTTTCAAAGTATTCCTTTCAGACTAAGCAGGAAGACTGAAGACCGACAAGGTGAGTGTAAACGAATAGCATTATTGAAAAGAATTGACAGTTGTGTTTGGAGATAAAATCAAGATTTGAATCAATGAGACTTCATTGAGTTAATGAGTTTCAGCACAAAACATCGTTATACATTATAAATGAATAGGTCTTATTTAACTTTCTTATAGTCTGGCTTTAGTTATAGTTGAATAGTCTTTCTAAGTGAAGTTTAGTTTATTTTTCTGCTCTTTGCTACTGATTCTAAAAGAACTTTAAACCCTCCCAGAACGCTTTAATGGTAGTAATGTATATGCCATAAGGCTGTTGATTAGGTTTTAAAAGTTAAAGTGAAAGTATTCTGTTCAGACGAAGCAGGAAGAGCGACATTTTTGTGACAGGTGAAAAGCTCTTAGATTTATTAGAGTTGTTCAACTGTCCAGGTTACAGCTGGATATTTTGGTATTATTTAAGACAAAAAACTTTAAAAATAACATCCACATAATAATAAATAATAAATAATAAATAATAATAATAAATACATCCACACAGGATCACAGGACACCAACAGGATTTTGGGTTCATGTTGCACGTTTTCTCACAGTGGTTTATTGTTCTATGTTGTGGAACCACTGTGAAAGAAATGCAGGAGTGGGTGTCATTTCTTTCATCTATTTTAAATAGAGCAGTGATCTTTGAGGACTTGGATCATAGAAATAATTGAAGAGGGGAACAAAGGAGGGAAGTTAAAAAGTCCTGACTAGTATGTTTATGTAGCACCAGATAATTTAGTGGCTGAGCTGAAGACGGTCCTTTCACCATGTTGGCCTGTGGAAAACCAGTGTTGTCGGCCCGATGGACCAGCGTCCCCGTCGTTGCCGGACCACCGTTGGCCACCAGTTGGGTTTTGGGATCAAAGTGGGGGCGTTTCCTGTATCCGGTTCTCCTCACGGATCCATGACTACAACATGTTGCTGCAAGTGCAGAGACGTTTGCTCTGGAAAGAACTTTAGAGCACATTCAGTGCTGCAGGATGAGGGGCTGGAAAAGGTGCCAGTTCTTTTCTCACTGCAGGGAACAGTTAAAAAAAGCAGCTTAAACTCTGAAAACATGACAATTATACAGAGACATCATTGATTTATTGATTCAGTTGTTATCCAGAATGTATTAGAAATGTTCCTGTTTGATAAAAATGCAGTGAATTGGGATTATTTAACTACAACCTCTCCAGATTATTTACCTTCATCACAGTCTCATCACTATTTCTGATGTTTCCTCAGGATGGACGAGGACAGAGCAGAGTCCACAGTGCCCAGCTGTGTGTCCCTGAAGAGTGACCACTCCAAAAATGGAATTATAGACTTCAGAAGTTCAGAGGAAATGTAAGAAAACTAAAGCGTGATGATGTGTTTGTGTGGCAGCTGTTAGTCACATTAACAGCAGCAGGTTGTGAGTTTATTATTGGAGATGTTTAACACTTAAACCTCAGACAGTCATATAGTTACAGACTTAATGTGAATATTGTTGATTAGAAACAAGAATCAGGTTTAAACTGAAAGATGAATTCAGACATAAATGCTGGAACAATATTGAGTCTTGATCAGGTTCTTTCATCCTATAAATCAAAGGACTAATAGAGATGTGTTTCATAGTGAGAGGGGGGAGCACATCCTATCAAACTGGGACCAGGCAGCTCCACCAGGAGAGTCCTCTTGTTCACAATCTGGAAGCAGATCTGGAGATGCTGAAATGAAGCCCAAACAAAGTAAAATTGTTCAATATGAGATTTAATTTGTGATGTCATGAATTTGTAGTTGTGTTGATGATTTATTATAGATGGAAATCATTGGTTTACTTATGTTCAGGAAGTGATCTGCAGGAGGTGATAGAAGGTCATAAGATCAGTCTGAAGAGAAGATGTGAACATGTGACTGAAGGAACTAATGAAGCAGGAAGTGGAACCCTGCTGAACAAGATCTACACTGAGCTCTACATCACTGAGGGACAAAGTGAGGAGGTGGACACACAACATGAGGTGAGACAGCTTGAGAGAACCTCCAAGAAGAACATCCAGGACACTCCAATCAAGTGCCAGGACATCTTCAAAGTCTTATCTGAGCAACAGAGACACATCAGAGTGGTTCTGACCAACGGTGTCGCCGGCGTTGGAAAAACCTTCTCAGTGCAGAAGTTCAGTCTGGACTGGGCAGAAGGTTTGGAGAACCAAGACATCAGTCTGGTGCTTCCGCTCTCATGCAGGGAGCTGAACTTGATCAGAGATGAGCAGCACAGTCTTCTCTCACTGCTTCATGTTTTCCATCCAACATTACAGAAGATCAGAGCAGAAGATCTGACTGTCTGGAAACTTCTGTTCATCTTTGATGGCCTGGATGAAAGCAGATTTTCACTGGGTTTCAACAAGCATCAGGTCATCTCTGATGTCACACAAGTATCGTCCGTTGACGTGCTCCTGGTGAACCTCATCCAGGGGAACCTGCTTCCCTCAGCTCTCATCTGGATCACCTCCAGACCTGCAGCAGCCTATCAGATTCCTCCCTCGTGTGTTGACAGGATCACAGAAGTACGAGGCTTCACTGACTCCCAGAAGGAGGAGTACTTCAGGAGGAGGTTCAGTGATGAAGATCTGTCCAAGAGAATCATCTCACACATCAAGGCCTCCAGGAGCCTCCACATCATGTGTCTGATCCCAGTTTTCTGCTGGATCACTGCTATAGTTCTGGAGGACATGATGACCAGAGACCAGAGAGGAGAGCTGCCCCAAACCCTGACTGACCTCTACTCACACTTCCTGAGGGTTCAGATAAGAGGAAGAAGCAAAAGTATGGAGGAAAGCAGAGACCATGGAAACTGACTGACCTCTACTCACGCTTCCTGAGGGTTCAGATAAAGAGAAGGAGCAGAAGTATGGAGGAAAGCAGAGACCAGAGGAACTGACTGAGGCTGATAAAGAACTCCTTCTGAAGTTGGGTCGGCTGGCGTTTGAACATCTGGAGAAAGGAAACATCATGTTCTACTCTGAAGACCTGGAGCGATGTGGACTGGACGTCTCCGAGGTGTCGGTGTACTCAGGAGTTTGTACAGAGATCTTCAAGAGAGAGAGTGTGATCTTCCAGAAATCAGTCTACTGCTTTGTTCATCTGAGCATTCAGGAGTTTCTGGCTGCCGTCTACATGTTCCACCGTTACACCAGGAAAGACACAGCGGTTATAAATCAGTTCCTAAAATATTCTGAACCAGTCACATCTCTTGATGACTTCCTCAGGAGAGCACTAAGGAAATCTCTCAAAAGTGAAAATGGCCACCTGGACTTGTTTGTTCGCTTCCTTCATGGTCTCTCTCTGGAGTCCAATCAGAGGATCTTGGGTGGACTGTTGGATCAGAGGAACAGCCACCCAGAAACCATCCAGAAGGTCCTCAACAACCTGAAGGAGGTGAACAGTGATGAAATCTCCCCAGACAGAAGCATCAACATCTTCCACTGTCTGATGGAGATGAAGGATCAGTCAGTCCATCAGGAGATCCAAGAGTTCCTGAAGTCAGAGAAGAAATCAGAGAGGAGACTGTCAGAGATCCACTGTTCAGCTCTGGCCTACCTGCTGCAGATGTCAGAGGAGGTTCTGGATGAGCTGAACCTGCTGCAGTACAACACCTCAGAGGAGGGACGACGTCGCCTGATTCCAGCTGTGAGGAACTGCAGGAAGTTCCAGTAAGTAAAGATTTTTGGGGCCGGACATCGGCGTTTAAATCAAGCGAGTGGATCATGTCAGGTAGCAATACCCCCTCCAGTGGTCATTCCTTCAATTCTTTATCTCCATTGCAGCGTCCATAAATTAAAAACAACAACAATTCATCCAGAAATGTTCAACACTGGCTGGATATAAGTTCAAAGGTCAATCCAGACAAACCAACATAAGGCAGGAATAATAGGAGCCACAAGTTAACTGACCATCATGAAATTACTGTCATGTCATTAAATAACTTTTGTTTGTTTGTATACATCGTATTCAAACGACAGAAAAACACATTTTAACTAATGACACGTGACTATTTTGCTTCATTTGTTCAACGTAAAAACAGCCGGCCTCGTTGGTTTAAATGGGTGTTTTAGGTCTTTGTGGCGGTTCCGTTTGGAGCCTTTATGTGACCCACAAAGTTGTTTGAGCCTTTCCACACCCGTTAGGTGGCAACTTCATCACTAGCAACAAAAGGTGCAGTGAAAATGATTTGAAGGGAAACAGGCAGATAGAACAGAAGCTGAGGGCAATCGATGCAACCAGAGACTCTGATGTCATCGATCGGATCGCTGAATTAAGACTTGACGCACCATCGTACAAATTGGATGAAATGCAAAATATCCAAAGAGCCGATAGACAGATAAAAGATGCACGTTTCTTTAAACCATTTGCTATAATCATTTTAAATATTGAGTAATTATGAGCTGTTCTAAAATAAGACAAATGTTGAGAATAATTCAGTTGCATTTCAGATCTGATGGTCGTTCAAACTGTTGCTCTACGGTGTTGAATTTAGCTTTTCCAGGAAATGAGCTACATTTGTGTTGAGGTAGATTCTCAGATGAGTTGATTAGAAATCCCAAAGTTTGACTCACTATTTTTGTTTCATACACAACAGACTGCCTGGTAGTTTTCTTTCAACGAGTCATTGGGAAGTTGTGGCCTCAGCAATGACGTCAAACCCTTCTCATCTACGGGAGCTGAGCTTAAGCAAGAACCAAAGCCTGACAGATGCTGGAGCAAAGTTACTGTCTTCTGCAATGATGCATCCAAACTGCAGACTGGAGACGCTCAGGTCAGGAGGCCTCTGTTGGTCTTTTCTAAATTTCTTTACATTTTCTACTTTTCTCTTCATTTTCATATTTAGAAATGTGTTTTTATTTGCCCCATTTATTCCTTTTCCAGGCTGTGGGACTGCAATTTATCAGAGATCAGCTGTGACTCTGTGATCTCGGCGCTGAGGTCCAATCCCTCCCATCTGAGGGTTCTGGACCTGAGTGAGGCCAAGCTGAAGGATCAGGAGTGAAGCTGCTCTGTTCTGGACTGGAGAGTCCAAACTGTAAACTGGAGAGGCTCAGGTCAGTCTTCATTTTTCTACCTATATACCAGCTGCTAAGATGGTGAAGTGAGGCTGTTCTCAACACTGCTGTGATGCACCACATTAAAAAAATTCCTTGTAATATCGTGAATTCAGGTCTGACCCAACTAAGAACTAACGTAGGTTTAGTACTGACGCAGATAACATGCAGACCTGCACCGTATAACCTTATCCTGCATTTTTCAGATTGATTGGCTGCAGTTTATCAGAGATCAGCTGTGACTCTCTGGCTTCGGCGCTGAGGTCCAATCCCTCCCATCTCAGAGAACTGGACCTGAGCCTCAACGATCTGCAGGATTCAGGAGTGGAGCTGCTCTGTGGTTTTCTCCAGGATCCAAACTGCCGACTGGAAACTCTGAGGTAAACACCATTCTCAAAAATGTCCATTATTCCATCCGAGGGTCCTCACACTTTCTGAGTGTGTGTGTTGTGCCCAGTTCCTTCAGGAGGGAGGGCCACACGGGGACCACTTATTCATGATAAATTGATTTAAGGACAATGAAAAAGCCGACAGATGGTAACCAAAATTAGACAAAACTAGGTGAGGGTGCCTGGTAGACACCAGCCAACCAGGAGGGAGATGGTGAGGGAGACAGGAAGTCATCTAAGACAGGTTGTGCCTTTAAAGATGAGCCACAGGTGAGATGGATCTCCATGATGAGATGGAGGGAAAGAGGTGGGAGAACCTGGGAAGAGTGAGGGCCAGAACAATATATATTCTCCTTTGGAACAGTGCAAACCTGAGAGGTTGGAATTGTGGTAATTACATATTACTATCATTTTTTAACCTGTAACTAAATTAAATATTTCCAGATCATGCCTTTGATTAACCTTTCAGATTAATACTGGTTTCACTTATAACCTTATAAAAGTTTCCCTTCTTTATTTAGATTAAGGGACTGCAGCTTATCAGAGACCAGCTGTGGCTCTCTGGCCTCGGCGCTGAGGTCCAATCCCTCCCATCTCAGAGAACTGGACCTCAGCCTCAACAATCTGCAGGATTCAGGAGTGAAGCTGCTGTCTGATCTCGTAGAGAATCCACACTATGGGCTGGAGACATTGAGTCATTTCTGATAGAAGCCAGTCAACTCCCGCTCATCTGCTGCATCACTCACTGACCACTGGTGAAGAGCATCTGTGGAAACATCTGCCGTCTACTCCCTCCACAGATGAAAAATTCAGTTTTTAAAAAGCGGTGGTGGACTTTCAGGAGATCAGTCGATGGTCGACAAAGCAGAAGCAGCTTCACCTTGAAGTTAAATTAGTTCCTGGTATCACACAATGCATCTTTATAAAGTTCTAAATGGCTCCTCGACCACTCTTATAAGCATGGAAACATTCTCTTAATTGTCTCTTCAAATGTCTGTATTATACGTTACTATTTTACAGAATGCCTTCAGAATCTTTAGGGTTTAGTATTTACTGTCTCTGTGACATGGAGCATTGGAATATTTCAGCTGCAGCCAGCAAAAACCCATCAGAATGACGGCTATCGGTGGGAACCGCAGGTCATTTGACTTTAGTCAGTCTGTTCAATGTTATAGGATTTATTGCAATCTAATAAAAACAAATAATAAATGTGGGAAATTGTAAATAAGAAGAAGCAAAATGACCAAATAAAATTCCCATGAATACTGTAAATTTAAAGATGTCAAGAATGGGATATCAGCTTAAAAGGAATCAAACATAAAGTGTAAAGGCCTCCTTTAAGTTTACTGCAAAAATAAACACAAAATCAAGAGCGACACGCACCAAAAACGTCTCATTCTCTCTTCTGTCTCCACTCATTCTTTTATATTCTCTTAAGATAATGGGGACGGGGTCGTGTGATAACAAAACAACCTAATTGGGGACTATATTTTTGTTGCAAGAACTTTGGCTCTTCAGAAGTTTCTATGTTGGCTTCCACAGATTGTGCATCCACTAGAAACTCAGTGTTTTTGAGGAACTACCAGGAGTGGCTGGAGTGGAGGCCAATGACGCTATAGCTACATATAGGTACATATAGATCACCGTTATCCTCAACCCAAAAGACCACCAGTTGGCGCAGCAATACTAAAGATAGGAGGTTGTGGTCGTTGCGCAGACGCGGAGTGATATCACGCACAAACGTGCCCTATGTTCTATATACCGTATGTTTGCGACCAAAGGGCGCACCGTATTAAAAGGTGCAGCCTCAGTTACGGGTGCTGTTTCTGTATTTAACACATACATCAGGGGCTCCGGATTATAGGGCGCGGGCATGGTAAAACATACCGCTACGATAGCTTAAAACATGCATGCTAGCGCGTATTTAGCAATATTGCGAAAGTCGGCAAGTCGAACAACCGACAACAATGTTTCCAAAATTAAAATTTTCGTATTTTTCGTATTTTGTTATTAAGCCCCGGAGGGCTGAAGCAGGACCGCTGTTAAAAATGTATCAGTCCGCGCTTCCAGTTCTGGTGCAACGTCCAGTTCTAAATGTATGAATCCGCGTATTGACGTTTCAACGTCCCATCAGTAAACGGAGAGATTTGGATATAGTCCCCCTGAGGTGGTGTTTTTAGAGCAGTTCTTAACAACTTTCTCTTTGCCTGATAAGAGGTCCAAACATTATTTCACTTCCCTATAAAATACTGTAAAATTTGCCATTCAAGATCAGATACCACCAGGTATAATTCATCCTCTAAATTTTCACAATTTCTTATTCTGTCAGGCTGTTTTTAGACCTTTGGCAACATCAAATAAAGTACTCAACTGGTATTATGTCAGGCTGGTTTACATCCCATTAAAGAAGCCAGCAGAAATAAAGCACAACAGTTACACAGACTACGCAAAATAATATAGAGGATATAAAAAACAGTGTTGAGATGGGTTTGTGTCACTTTAGTAAAATCAAAGCATTTTCTTTATGTGCCAGCAATGAACACAATCTAAGAAGTCTTTGACACTAAACATATGGAGCTCCTATAGAACAAACTAAAGATTTGTTGTTATTAAGATAAAGAAATGCAACATTTCCCCCAGAGAAACGATGGCGATGGAAAAAGCCCTGGCTGTGTGCAACCTTAAAAGAAGACATCTATGTATGACCAGCAGGAAAACCTATCCTACCAAAAAATCTGTATAAATGGGCCGCTATATTGAGCCATGGTGTAACACATGTCTCAACAGGAGGGACGGTAGGACAGATACAGCAGCATTATACAACCTATGGCTTTACCGTATTGGCCCGAATATAAGACGGTGTTTTTTGCATTGAAATAAGACTGAAAAAGTTGGGGTCGTCTTACATTCAGGGTCTAGACATTATACCCATTCACAACGCTAGATGGAGCCAGATATCTTTGCTGTTGTTTATGATCTTCACCACTGGAGTCATCACGTGCGATTGCTGAACTTAACTCCCCAGGCCAAAGCGAACCCCTGTCACGAAGAATAAAAATAAAAATAGCGGTAGCACGAAGAAGAAAAATAAAAAATAGCGGTAAGAAAGAAAAGAGAAGAAAATAAGAGAAGAGATAACAGAAAATAGAGAAACGTAGCGACAATCTGGAGAAGTGGGTCGAAGATCGGCCAGGTTAACCGGCAGCTGAGGAGAAGTTATGACGCAAACTTCAAGATGATGGTGATAAATGAGGCGGAGTCTTCAAACAATTGCAAAGCGGCTGTGAAATATGGTGTCACGGAGTGTAATGTACGGAGATGGAGAGCTCAAAAAGATGGCCTAAAAAATGCTCACAGTCAGAGAAAAGCTTTCCGTGGTCCTCAGAGCGGCCGCGTACGTGGACGAGAAACGAAAGGACGGGACGCCCATCAGCAGAGCTGTCATTCAGCTCAAGGCCGTGGAAATAGCCAAAGAGCTGAACATTCCCACGGCTGAGTTCAGAGCGAGCCTCGGCTGGTGGAAAAGAATGACGCGGCGTAACGGACTAACGCTGCGACGCAGAACAAGTCTAGCCCAGCGCCTGCCCTCTGACTCTGGAGAGCTGTTGTCTCCTCTCAGCGCTATGTGATCAACTTAAGGAAAAGCACTCTCACCCACTGGATCAGGTTGGCAATGCTGATCAGACACCTGTGTTTTTGACATGCCAACACCTGTCACTGTACACGAGAAAGGTGAGAAATCTGTTATTCTAAAATCCACTGGAAATGAGAAGAGCCGCGTTACCGTCATGTTAGCCTGCCTCGCAGACGGAACCAAGCTCCCTCCGTATGTGGTTTTAAAGCGTAAGACAGTGCCTAAGGAGGCGATGCCAGCTGGCATTATTGTACGTGCCCAGGAAAAGGGCTGGATGGAGACCGAGCTTGTAGTGGACTGGCTCAAGGTTGTGTGGGGCAGACGGCGTGGGGGACTCAGAAAAAAGAGGAACATGCTGATTTTGGATGCATTTTGTGGACACTTGTCTGATCCAGTCAAAAAACAAGTGAAGGCGATGAACGGCGACTTGGTGATCATTCCGGGGAGGAATAACAAGTCAGCTGCAGGTGTTGGATGTTGTGGTCAACAAACCATTCAAAGACAATCTGCCAAAGAAATCCACAGAGTGGCTCCTGTCTGGTGATCACGCACTCACACCGACAGGAGAGATCCAGAAGCCTCCGGTACGTTTGCTCTGTGAGTGGATCCTCCACGCGTGGGATGCAGTTTCCCCAAAGAGCATCATCCACGGGTTTAAGAAATGTTGCTATCAAATGCCCTGGGGCAGTGAGGATGACGTGCTGTGGGAGGAGCCAGAGGATGTTTGTGAGGAGTAATGTTCTGACATGACAGAGCTCAGCGACTCTCAAGTTTAAACCAGTTTGCATTATTTTAACGCAATGTTTTTCCTTATTCAGATTTGTTTCAAGACTACAGCTACAGTTAGACTTCACTTTGATGGTTAATGCAGTTATTGCAATTTTGTTGTTTTATCACAGTAGATTGGTTTATTTACATTTCAAAAACCAGAAGCCATTCATTTACAAATGTGATTGCACTTTAGTTTACATATTTAAATGTTCAGATATTAAGATGTGATAGACAGTTGTTGCATGATTTGAATGAGGCAAAATAACATGCTTTTTCTCTCGAATATATTGTTATAATCATTTGTTTCAGGTGTACTGTAATTATTTTCTGGATAAAAATTAAATTTGGTGTTCAAAAAGTCTTTTTTCAAACTTGAGCCTTGAAAAAGAGGGGGTCGTCTTATATTCGGGCCAATACGGTAATTCTTATTAAAAAAATTGGACCAGTGGGGGACCAATGGGGGACCAACCGGGGACCAATGGGGGACCAACGGGGGACCAGTCTGGGACCAGTGGGGGACCAACGGGGGACCAGTGGGGGACCAAAGGGGGACCAATGGGGGACCAGTGGGGGACCAACGGGGGACCAGCGGGGGACCAGCGGGGGACCTATCCACAAAGAGGTGTGGGGCCAGTTCATGGGGCCCCACCTCCACCTGTCAGGTGACAACCACGGTGGGGTTTAGCTGAAACCAGCTAACCAGCTCAGCTCCTGCCCAGGCTGGCAGGGAGGCGTGAAGATTGGTGTATTTGCTACACGAAGCAGGAGGATCACGTTAGCAGCCTAGCGTTAGCATTTAGCTGTAAACATGATTCAGCTGAAGGCACTTAGTCTCATTAAAGTCTTCCTAAACTTCACCGTCTTCATTATACTTTTGAATAAAATTAATCATCTAATCTAAAAAGCTCTGAAATATTAATGCTGCCTTGCTAATTCTGCTTTGGACTCTGAATCCTGAGCAAAGCGTTTAGAGACGCGAGATGTTGGATTTTGGTCTCTGATATGAAACATTCTGACTTGAAACTTTATTATTCTGGACAGATTCATATTTTATTCAAGAAAAGAACAATTGAGTTGGGGGGGGGGGCTGCTGTCACAGGATGTTGGTGCCGCTCGGCCTCTGTGTCATTACACACCTTTAAAGCGTACCTTAACTTTGATCTTTTGACTTTGTCTTTGATCTTTTAACCTTTCTGTTGTTCTGTTTAGCTTTTTCTTTGACATTTTGACCTTTTCCTTGATCTTTTGACCTTTCTGTTGACCTTTTGACCCTCGCTTTGATCTTTTTAAAAAATCTGCTTTGATATTTTGACCCTGCCTTTAATAGTGTGACATCTGCTTTAATCTTTTGACCTTTCCTTTGATCTTTTGACCTTTCCTTTGGCATTTTGACCTTTACTTTAATTTTTTGACCTTTTCTTTGATCTTTTTCTCGCATCGGTGCTTCAGAAATGGTTGCGTGAAACTCACATCTCAGCTTCTACAGCACAAACTGTCGGAGGACGAAGGGGACCAGCACGTTGCTGCCACCCAGATTAGCTTTAGCACTTCCTGGGCTGCAGAGCCAGACGGAGGCTGCTCACCTGTGCTGGAGGTGATGATGGGCTCCATCAGGTGTGATGACAGGTTGTCAGGAGCGCTACATGTGCTCTATGGACTCTGAGTCCACCTGCAGAACCTGCAGAACTGGATCATCAGCAGTCACAAACACCCTCTGTGTGCTGTCTGTGGCTTTGATGCATGTTTGAACAATGTGAAGCACCTGTGCACCTCAGACGTGCATTTTATTCATCAGCAGCCGGCGTGAGTGTTGCTAATTAAACTATCTTTATTCAAATAGGCTCACGATAACTGTCAATGCTTCCACATGTGGTGCTGTTGTGCGTTGTCTGTTGTATTTGTGCTCAGTTGTGTGTAACCTGTGTACCAGTTTGTGCAGCAGAGTGCACGTGACAGTATTTGGTGGTCCTGCGAGGATGAGATGCTACTACTGCTACTGCTACATTGTTATACTGGGAGAAAGGGAGGGACTATAAAGGTACATTGAAGACGGTTTTGATTCCTTTTCCCCCTCCTCACCCATCTTGGCCCTTCCCTCCCCTTCTTACCCCTCCCTTTCCTTTTAGCCCCTCCCCTCCTATCTTGGCCCCTCCCCATTGGCCACTCCCTCCTATCATTGGCTGCTTATCTCTCTGCTGGGGGCTCAGGGGGGCGTGTTCCTCTGGAATAAACACAACTCCGGTAATTCCTCCTGATTAATCTCATATCTGGGGCTCCGGAGTACCAGGAGCCTTTGAGACCTTTCTGGAAGATAAGGGAAGGAGCAGAATGTTATCATGAATGTTTCATCATTGAATCATGTTTCTGCGGGGGTGGGTGGGGGGGCAGGTGGGCCGCGCGTGTTCCTGAACGCCTCGTCCAGCTGGAAAACTAGAATTACCGTTATTCCCCTCAACATTTATCCCAGATCTTCCTGCTGTTGTGTGGAATGAAAGACCAGAAGGTGTCCTTGTCTCCTTCTCTGTGTCGGGTTCTGCTGGACCCGGTCTGGTCCTGCCGCCTCCTGCTCCGGGTGGGAACAGGAGCGAGCTGCGAGCCCTCCCGCCGGCACCACGCCCCTCCCCCGGTTCTGCTTTATTGGATATTGCTGCCGGGGTTGTGCGCATGTTCTCAGGAGACTCGTGACGCCCCGGTTTAGGCTCCGCCCCACCCCTGAGCTGCTGTGGCCCCCCCCCCACCCCGTCACAGGGGTCGGTTATTATGGGATGTGGAGGATGGAGCCCGGCGATTACCCGGTTGATGCATGTTGTGATGATGAACGAGAGCTTAGGCGTCACCTCTCCGAGCTCCTCTTCCCGGTATCCTTCCTCGCATCCTTCCTCGTATCCTTCCTCGTATTCTTCCTCCCCAGCCACCTCCTCCCCCCTTTGGCTCCTCAGCAGTTTTCTCATTAGCGATTAGCGCGGAGCTGGAGCCCATTACGTACGACGCTCCCGCTGATTGTTTCCAGTCCCAATGAAGTTCCTCACAGCGGAGGGTTGCTAGTTGCTAGTTAGCGCACGTTAGCTCAAAGGAAGGTCGGACGCTGGAGGAGCGGGACACCGACCTGTCCGCTCCGTCCTCCCTCATAATAACCCTTGAGGAGGTTTAAAGGTTCTGGCTTTTAACCGAGCAGATGTCCACGTGTCCACGTGTCCACGTGTCCGTTGTCTGCTTTGGCTGAACTCGGCGCCACACTTGGCTCCTCCCACCCTGGACAAACGAGTGTCCTCCGCTCCGCTGCGTCTCTACCTGCTCTTCAGACACGCCGGCTTCTCTTCCTGTCCCATCTCTCTTCCCACTGGATCCGTCGCCGTGGACCAGGACCCACAATGTGTCTTCTGAGCGTCCACACGGTCAACGTGGACCCGATCATGCCAGGGAACATCTATCAGGAGGTAGAACCGGGCCCCACGCTCTGAAGACTCGATGCTTCCGTTACCTTTGAAGTCTTTTATCTTGGACGTTAGGACGGCACACGTCATAGACCAGGAAGCGAACCCACAACCTGCTGGCAGGAAGCTTCACTCAAATCACCTTTTTATCCCTCACAGATTTGTTTATTTCTTCTTTG
The DNA here is from genome assembly GCF_003711565.1 of Takifugu flavidus. Classification (NCBI taxonomy): domain Eukaryota; kingdom Metazoa; phylum Chordata; class Actinopteri; order Tetraodontiformes; family Tetraodontidae; genus Takifugu; species Takifugu flavidus. The sequence goes on along the minus strand of NW_026622024.1, from coordinate 23,783 downwards.
CTGCCTCCTGGCAGCTCCTCACGAGCTTCATTTGCATGCACTTCCTGTTTGTTTTAGCCTGGAGTGTGTTGACGTGGGCTAATGCAGCGCACATAGAAACAGCCTCCCCGCCTCACGTGCACCCCCACCGCTCGCTTTCCCCTTAGCGGGCCATCTGTCATGGTAACGGCGTCAAATGTTGCCATTTGTATCTTTTTCATGGAGATGCTGCGTTGCTACTACTGCTGCTACTGCTGCTACTGCTGCTGCTGTTGCTACTACTGCTGCTGCTGCGTTGCTCCTGCTGCTGCTGCTCTGCTGCTACTGCTGCTGCTACTGCGTTGCATCAGTCAGACGGAGCTCCCTCCCTGGGAGACGTAACGGACGGCCTGCTGGAGTCACATGTGTTTTTATTAGTCCCATTAGATCCGAATACGTTGTTAAATTATTCACACTTGCACGTTCATTCTTGCCACCACATCCAGGCTTCTACAGCCTCACCCCCCACCCCCCCTCACTGCCCCCCATCCCCCTCACTGCCCCCCCACTGATTATCCAGAGTCTCCATATCCCAGCCTACTGCTGTGCAGGTGTTGCTTCGTCTGCTCTGATCCGGTGTGTCGTAGGTGTTGGAGCTCTACCTGCTGCAGCAGCTGCTCAGTATCACGCTGTCCACACACACACACACACACACACACACACCCCCCCCCCCCCCCCCCCCCCCCCCCCCCCCATATGAGCCTGGTCCTGCTCAAGGTTTCTTCCTGTTAAAGGGGAGATTTTCCTGTTGATTGTTAGGGATCAGGCCCTGGGATTCTGCATAGCACCAAGTTTGACTACAACAGACATTACAAATAAAGATGATTTGATTTGATTTAAAAATAAAAGAACTGTGCCTGAAAATGAAGCAGAAGCAATAAAAACCCAACAGCAGCGAAGCTTTCGAAGAATCTCAGATATTGATGAAACATTCTGGAAATCATGATGGAGAGATATTTTTTCTCACGGCTCAAATTCCACAGCTGTTAAGTGATTAAATGGATTTAATGGAGATATTCTGGAGTCCACAATTTCAGGTGAAGTTACACTGGGGAACAATTTGAAAATATCCTGTTGAAATTATACTAAATTATTCTGATTAAAAATAAAATTGGCACGCTGATTCCAAAATTACAGTCATTTCCCCCCCAGCCCGTCAAGTTTTGAAAGCTTCTCCTCCAGATCAGCAAATTTCCCCTAATGAGCTGGAGTCAGACTGGCCAGCTGATGACAACTGGATCAGCTCCGTTGGTGCCGTCACCATTAAGAGGTGTGTGCAGCCCCCAAAAGGTCAGAACTGTCAATATCCTATAGGGACACTTTGAACCAGAGGGGATCCTATAGATCAAAAAGTTGACACAGTTTGATTCCGCACCCAAAAACGAACATCTGTCAGACGAACTCCAGTTGTTTCCCAGTATTTCAGTTAAAACGTGGACCAAATTGTTCTGAAGAGAGGCGCCTGTGCTGGATATGACGCGATCCAACCACAAACACGGGACGTGTTGAGGAAGAAGAAGCGAAAGTGAAAGTTCTCAACTTCGGGCTCCATCTGGACTGACCGCGCCCTGATGGAAAACCTCTAATATTCAGGTAGCATTTGGTTCTTTCACTGCTGTCGTCTCGAATCAATGTTCCGCTGCGAGATGCGGCTTAATAACCTGCGTGTTCGCAATGAGCGTGCGCGTATTTCGGACGCACATTGCGGCTGGTCGACGGGAATGTTGTGACGGATGATCAAACTTTGTACCGTGTTTCCTCTAACTGCGTTTTCCGCTAACCCTGAGCCAACATTTTAGAGGTTGAGGAAGCACATTTTAATACTCACAATAAGTCGACAATATTATTTGCAGTTAGTGGACAAATCCACGGAAAGAGGGACACAAACGCGACAGTTTTAGCCTCCTCTCTTTGTCCCTCCACCAGGGGGACAATCAATCCTTTATTTAAAAAAGGAGAGTATGTAAAGAGGGAGAGATCAAGGCATTCCATTTTATTGTTTTAACAACTGGTTCTTTGTGGAATATGAATTTGTTATTGTGGATTTATGAAATTTGTTCTGTTTTGAATGAAGCAGTCAAGAAAACGAAACGAAAACTAAACCCATGGTGTTTTGATATATTTGGTCCTGTACATGTGGTCAGATCAGATTAGTCTGAGCAGAATTGGGTGTTTTTTTGCCCTTTGCTGTGTGTCATCTATTCTATTCAGCATGTTGGGTTGCTTGACTTCTGTTGGGTTGTGGCAACTTGATGCATCACTTCTGAGATATTGACACACCTTTTTCCTGAGGCTGGCTCCAATGCTGCCAACACGCCTGGCCATGGATATGGTGGGACTTCTGTGATGAGTGGGGTCAGAGGTGGTGGACAAGCTCTGCTCCAAAACAAGCTTGCTAGATATGTTTGGGATCTCCTCCGCCACAACCACCAGCTGCAGCTAGTAGCTGTGCACGCCATGCAGAGTTTTGACCTCTAGGTCAGGCTACAAATGTTTTTTCCAGCACCATCATGTGTTGGTGAGAAACATGATGCGCCTGATCAAAAAAAGCTGCTTGTAATCTGACAGACGAGCCATGATGAGATGTCAAGGTGCGTTGTTGAAAATGAAGATCCTCTTGTTGGAATCCTGTCTGAGATGACAGAAGATGATGCTGCATTTGACCCACTTTGATGATGTGATGACGTATTTCTGTTTAGTTTTGAATGCATTCTCATCTTATTTGTTGAATTTAATGTTGAGAACTGACATCTTGAAAGAATTTAGGTTTTCTTGTAAACCATAACCAGATAAAAAATGATTTAATTTGTATTTGTGTGCGTCCGTCTAATGCCACCGCACCTTTTGAAACACCCAGGAGAAACATTTTTTCCACAACTATTTTATGTTTAACATGGTGTAAACTTTTAAGATGTCCCAAAACTTTTTTCCAATATATATGTGGCCTGTATGATGTACAGGGTGACATCATATAATAGATTTTGATGTGAATGAGCCGACAATACGTCATTGGACAGACCTCTGCTTGTCTTCATACTGAGAATCATGTTCTTTAATCTTATTTTCTGTGTCAGCAGACTGTTCCTGCTTAACCGTTTAGACTCACATTTAAAAATGAGCGAATGTGTGATGGAAGAGGAAGAGAGAGCAAAGTCCGTAGTGACCAGCTGTGTGTCCCTGAAGAGCGACTGCTCCAAAGACTACCCTGAAAACTTCGGTATCAGACCTCAAGGCTCACCTTTAAAGTAAGGTTTTCTGAACCACATAACTCTGCCTTAGAACATTTCACAACCATACAAAACATCATTTTGTGGGTATTAGCCTCTACTATCGTGAAAAATGAAATTCATCAGCTCTTTAAAATGAAACGGTGCACAGTCCTTTCACCATGTTGGCCTGTGGAAAACCAGTGTTGTGGGCCCGATGGACCAGCGTCCCCGTCGTTGCCGGACCACCGTTGGCCACCAGTTGGGTTTTGGGATCAAAGTGGGGGCGTTTCCTGTATCCGGTTCTCCTCACGGATCCATGACTACAACATGTTGCTGCAAGTGCAGAGACGTTTGCTCTGGAAAGAACTTTAGAGCACATTCAGTGCTGCAGGATGAGGGGCTGGAAAAGGTGCCAGTTCTTTTCTCACTGCAGGGAACAGTTAAAAAAAGCAGCTTAAACTCTGAAAACATGAAAATTATACAGATACATCATTGATTTATTGATTCAGTTGTTATTCAGAATGGATTAGAAATGTTCCTGTTTGATAAAAATGCAGTGAATTGGGATTATTTAGCTACAACCTCTACAGATTATTTACCTTCATCACAGTCTCATCACTATTTCTGATGTTTCCTCAGGATGGACGAGGACAGATCAGAGTCCACAGTGCCCAGCTGGGTGTCCCTGAGGAGTGACCGGTCCAAAAGTATAATAATAAACTTCAGAAGTTCAGACCAAATGTAAGAAAACTAAAGTGTGATGATGTGTTTGTGTGGCACCCTTTAAACTTTGGTATTGGACCTCAAGGCTCACCTTTAAAGTAAGGTTTTCTGAACCACAACTCTGCCTTAGAACATTTCACAACCATACAAAACATCATTTTGTAGGTATTAGCCTCTACTATCGTGAAAAATTAAATTAATGAAACGGTGCACCAACATGTCAGGCGTTCGCTCCCATTAACTCCCATGGTAATCTTAGTGTGGTAAATCTTTTAAAACTGAAAATTGCCTGTGTTTTTAACTGGTCATTTCTCCTACATGGGTTAACATCATCACACAAAAATTCCTAGGCATATATTTTAAAGTTTCCCAACAATATCCATCATTGCAGAGTGCTCCAGCTCTCCATTTAGATACGGATGGGTAAGACATGGCAGGTCTGTGCAGCTTGTTCTGCCACACTGTTCCACCACATGTCATGAAACTTCATTAAAAAGTCTATTTATAAGGCTCCTGGTTCTAATAAACCCATAGACAACAATATCAGTCATTCCTAAATGGTTGAAATAAGCTTTTGAATACGCGTGACCTCTGTGCTATTTAATGATCAGTTTCAGAGACCAGACTACTGTATTTGGAGCATAAATGGAGAACTTTTGTTCTATTCTATGAGTTTATATTCCTGATTTGGCACTTTTATTTTTAACGTAAATTCACAATGAAGAAAAGCCACTAAACACTTAGATCAAATACACTTTTCTCCAACTAAACGAGCTTGTTAGAACCTAAATAACTTTATATTTTTTGCTCAGTGTTCATTCAATCTTCAACTGTCAGAGCAAACTGAAAGTAGAAGTGAACGCAGCCTTTCTTAGGCGTTGCTAACGCCCAGTAGACATGTATAACCACTATTCCCATTTTTGACAGCTATCAGAAACGGTCTGCTTCCGTTGGAGATTCCTCCTGTCCTGAGAGTGAAAAGAAACGGAGAACTGAACTGCAGACCGCCGACCTGAACAACAGCGTCTCACGTAAGCTCGTACATTTGTATTAATAAGATACTTTTGGGTCGGAATAAAGGAACAACTTGTGTATTTACAATGTGCAAGAGAAGATCCAGAGAGCACTTGTTTGGTTCCACTGGAACCCCTGGACCCTCTTCAGACCTTCCTAAATGCTTAGACAGTATTTAGCAACATTTAGTCATTTAGTTCTGGAAAGTGTTAAAGAGCTGAAGGCAGGTGACCTTTACAGGACAATGGGTCTGCTGAGTATGATGTGTTTGGAGAAGGTTTGATGTGTTTTTCTAAATATCATCCAGCTTTTACCAGCTGTTTAGTCCAAGCAAACTCTTGGAAGACATGGAAATGGTTGTTATAGACTAAATTACATTGAAACCCAATGAAATAAAAGAATAGGTGTACATAAGAAGACATAACATTTCAAACGGACAGTAAGATGGGTCATGACCCGACTGTTGCTTCTATCATTCAAACATGACAGAATATTTTCCAGTTGAGGACATCTGTGTTACTGCTGTAGATGACAATTGTAAAATGATTTAAAAGATTGTTTGTTTTAGAGGGTGGTGATCTGCAGGAGGTGATAGAAGGTCATAAGATGAGTCTGAAGAGAAGATGTGAACATGTGACTGAAGGAACTCATGAAGCAGGAAGTGGAACCCTGCTGAACACGATCTACACTGAGCTCTACATCACTGAGGGACAAAGTGAGGAGGTGGACACACAACATGAGGTGAGACAGCTTGAGAGAACCTCCAAGAAGAACATCCAGGACACTCCAATCAAGTGCCAGGACATCTTCAAAGTCTTATCTGAGCAACAGAGACACATCAGAGTGGTTCTGACCAACGGTGTCGCCGGCGTTGGAAAAACCTTCTCAGTGCAGAAGTTCAGTCTGGACTGGGCAGAAGGTTTGGAGAACCAAGACATCAGTCTGGTGCTTCCGCTCTCATGCAGGGAGCTGAACTTGATCAGAGATGAGCAGCACAGTCTTCTCTCACTGCTTCATGTTTTCCATCCAACATTACAGAAGATCAGAGCAGAAGATCTGACTGTCTGGAAACTTCTGTTCATCTTTGATGGCCTGGATGAAAGCAGATTTTCACTGGGTTTCAACAAGCATCAGGTCATCTCTGATGTCACACAAGTATCGTCAGTTGACGTGCTCCTGGTGAACCTCATCCAGGGGAACCTGCTTCCCTCCGCTCTCATCTGGATCACCTCCAGACCTGCCGCAGCCTATCAGATTCCTCCCTCGTGTGTTGACAGGATCACAGAAGTACGAGGCTTCACTGACTCCCAGAAGGAGGAGTACTTCAGGAGGAGGTTCAGTGATGAATATCTTTCCAAGAGAATCATCTCACACATCAAGGCCTCCAGGAGCCTCCACATCATGTGTCTGATCCCAGTTTTCTGCTGGATCACTGCTATAGTTCTGGAGGACATGATGACCAGAGACCAGAGAGGAGAGCTGCCCAAAACCCTGACTGACCTCTACTCACACTTCCTGATGGTTCAGATAAAGAGGAAGAAGCAGAAGTATGGAGGAAAGCAGAGACCAGAGGAACTGACTAAGGCTGATAAAAAACTCCTTCTGAAGTTGGGTCGGCTGGCGTTTGAACATCTGGAGAAAGGAAACATCATGTTCTACTCAGAAGACCTGGAGCGATGTGGACTGGATGTCTCCGAGGTGTCAGTGTACTCAGGAGTTTGTACAGAGATCTTCAAGAGAGAGAGTGTGATCTTCCAGAAATCAGTCTACTGCTTTGTTCATCTGAGCATTCAGGAGTTTCTGGCTGCCGTCTACATGTTCCACCATTACACCAGGAAAGACACAGCGGTTATAAATAAGTTCCTAAAATATTCAAAACCAAAGGGCTTTTTCCGGTTTGCTGGGTTGTACACAAATAACGATCCAGTCACATCTCTTGATGGCTTCCTCATGAGAGAACTAATGAAATCTCTCAAAAGTGAAAATGGCCACCTGGACTTGTTTGTTCGCTTCCTTCATGGTCTCTCTCTGGAAACCAATCAGAGGATCTTGGGTGGACTGTTGGATCAGAGGAACAGCCATCCAGAAACCATCCAGGAGGTCCTCAACAACCTGAAGGAGGTGAACAGTGATGAATTCTCCCCAGACAGAAGCATCAACATCTTCCACTGTCTGATGGAGATGAAGGATCAGTCAGTCCATCAGGAGATCCAAGAGTTCCTGAAGTCAGGGGAAATATCAGAGAGGGAACTGTCAGAGATCCACTGTTCAGCTCTGGCCTACCTGCTGCAGATGTCAGAGGAGGTTTTGGATGAGCTGAACCTGCAGCAGTACAAGACCTCAGAGGAGGGACGACGTCGCCTGATTCCAGCTGTGAGGAACTGCAGGAAGGTCGAGTAAGTAAAGATTTCTGGGGCCGGACATCGGCGTTTAAATCAAGCGATTGGATCATGTCAGGCAGCAATACCCCCTCCAGTGGTCATTCCTTCAATTCTTTATCTCCATTGCAGCGTCCATAAATTAAAAAACAACAATTCATCCAGAAATGTTCAACACTGGCTGGATATAAGTTCAAAGGTCAATCCAGACAAACCAACATAAGGCAGGAATAATAGGAGCCACAAGTTAACTGACTATCATGAAATTACTGTCATGTCATTAAATAACTTTTGTTTGTTTGTATACATCGTATTCTAACGACAGAAAAACACATTTTAACTAATGACTCGTGACTATTTTGCTTCATTTGTTCAATGTAAAAACAGCCGGCCTCGTTGGTTTAAATGGGTGTTTTAGGTCTTTGTGGCGGTTCCGTTTGGAGCCTTTATGTGACCCACAAAGTTGTTTGACCCTTTCCACACCCGTTAGGTGGCAACTTCATCACTAGCAACAAAAGGTGCAGTGAAAATGATTTGAAGGGAAACAGGCAGATAGAACAGAAGCTGAGGGCAATCGATGCAACCAGAGACTCTGATGTCATCGATCGGATCGCTGAATTAAGACTTGACGCACGATCGTACAAATTGGATGAAATGCAAAATATCCAAAGAGCCGACAGACAGATAAAAAGATGCACGTTTCTTTAAACCATTTGCTATAATCATTTTAAATATTGAGTAATTATGAGCTGTTCTAAAATAAGACAAATGTTGAGAATAATTCAGTTGCATTTCAGATCTGATGGTCGTTCAAACTGTTGCTCTACGGTGTTGAATTTAGCTTTTCCAGGAAATGAGCTACATTTGTGTTGAGGTAGATTCTCAGATAAGTTGATTAGAAATCCCAAAGTTTGACTCACTATTTTTGTTTCATACACAACAGACTGTTTGGTAGTTTTCTTTCAAAGAGTCATTGGGAAGTTGTGGCCTCAGCAATGACGTCAAACCCTTCTCATCTACGGGATCTGAGCTTAAGCAGGAACCAAAGCCTGAGAGATGCTGGAGTAAAGTTACTGTCTTCTGCAATGATGCATCCAAACTGCAGACTGGAGACGCTCAGGTCAGGAGGCCTCTGTTGGTCTTTTCTAAATTTCTTTACATTTTCTGCTTTTCTCTTCATTTTCATATTTAGAAATGTGTTTTTATTTGCCCCATTTATTCCTTTTCCAGGCTGTGGGACTGCTGGTTATCAGAGATCAGCTGTGATTCTGTGGCCTCGGCGCTGAGGTCCAACCTCTCCCATCTGAGGGTTCTGGACCTGAGCATCAACCCGTTGCAGGATTCAGGAGTGAAGCGGCTCTGTTCTGGACTGGAGAGTCCAAACTGTAAACTGGAGAGGCTCAGGTCAGTCTTCATTTTTCTACCTATATACCAGCTGCTAAGATGGTGAAGTGAGGCTGTTCTCAACACTGCTGTGATGCACCACATTAAAAAAATTCCTTGTAATATCGTGAATTCAGGTCTGACCCAACTAAGAACTAACGTAGGTTTAGTTCTGACGCAGATAACATGCAGACCTGCACCGTATAACCTCATCCTGCATTTTTCAGATTGATTAAGTGCAGTTTATCAGAGATCAGCTGTGACTCTCTGGCCTCGGCGCTGAGGTCCAATCCCTCCCATCTCAGAGAACTGGACCTGGGTGGGAACCAGCTGCAGGATTCAGGAGTGAAGCTGCTCTGTGGTTTTCTCCACTTTCCAAACTGCCGACTGGAAACTCTGGGGTAAACACCATTCTCAAAAATGTCCATTATTCCATCCGAGGGTCCTCACACTTTCTGAGTGTGTGTGTTGTGCCCAGTTCCTTCAGGAGGGAGGGCCACACGGGGACCACTTATTCATGATAAATTGATTTAAGGACAATGAAAAAGCCGACAGATGGTAACCAAAATTAGACAAAACTAGGTGAGGGTGCCTGGTAGACACCAGCCAACGAGGAGGGAGATGGTGAGGGAGACAGGAAGTCATCTAAGACAGGTTGTGCCTTTAAAGATGAGCCACAGGTGAGATGGATCTCCATGATGAGATGGGAGGGAAAGAGGTGGGAGAACCTGGGAAGAGTGAGGGCCAGAACAATATATATTCTCCTTTGGAACAGTGCAAACCTGAGAGGTTGGAATTGTGGTAATTACATATTATTATCATTTTTTAACCTGTAACTAAATTAAATATTTACAGATCATGCCTTTGATTAACCTTTCAGATTAATACTGGTTTCACTTATAACCTTATAAAACTTTCCCTTCTGTATTTAGATTAAGGGACTGCAGGTTATCAGAGATCAGCTGTGGCTCTCTGGCCTCGGCGCTGAGGTCCAATCCCTCCCATCTCAGAGAACTGGACCTGCGTAAGAACCAGCTGCAGGATTCAGGAGTGAAGCTGCTGTCTGATCTCGTAGAGAATCCACACTATGGGCTGGAGACATTGAGACATCTCTGGTAGAAGCCAGTCAACTCCCGCTCATCTGCTGCATCACTCACTGACCACTGGTGAAGAGCATCTGTGGAAACATCTGCCGTCTACTCCCTCCATAGATGAAAAATTCAGTTTTTAAAAAGCGCTGGTGGACTTTCAGGAGATCAGTCGATGGTCGACAAAGCAGAAGCAGCTTCGCCTTGAAGTTAAATTAGTTCCTGGTATCACACAATGCATCTTTATAAAGTTCTAAATGGCTCCTCGGCCACTCTTATAAGCATGAAAACATTCTCTTAATTGTCTCTTCAAATGTCTGTATTATACGTTACTATTTTACATCATGCCTTCAGAATCTTTAGGGTTTAGTATTTACTGTCTCTGTGACATGAAGCGTTGGAATATTTCAGCTGCAGCCAGCAAAAACCCATCAGAATGACGGCTATCGGTGGGAACCGCAGGTCATTTGACTTTAGTCAGTCTGTTCAATGTTATAGGATTTATTGCAATTGTTGGATTGCATTACCTCTCATGTGTCTCTGCTAATCCGCGTGTTCTTTAAATGAAGACTTCAAGTAAACAAATGCCAATTTCACAATGTATTTAGCAAATAGAACCAATTCAAGATACAAATATACAGAGCTCTGGGCCAGTTCATAACCCTAGCAACAACAGAATCAATTGTCAGGGCATGATGTCTGACAACCTAACTATCCCTTGACCCAGTCCTTTATAGAAAGACATATGTAAATTATTGATGCTAATTCAGTCCAATCCAGTCCTTCTTCTTGGGTGACCTCATCTTCTTCTTCCAGCCTCCTTTGGTGTTGGTGCGGTCCTTCTTCTCCATTATCTTCCCCAGATGTCCAGGTCCGAGGTCATATTCCTGCCAAGGAACTTATCAACACCAGTAAACTATGCTGTCATATTTTACGATGGGGGTCTACCACTTTCCGTCTGACTGTCTCCTCCTGGCCCCAACCGTCCAAACAACATTCATGTCAAGGAAGGGTCAACTGACTTGCTTATGTTTATTCCTACTAAAGATTATATACTATCCCTAACTTCTAAACTAACTGTAACAGAAAACAAAAATATATAGTATAACACATGCTAACAAGATAAAAGATCCTAACAAGATATAATAATTCTCTTCACAATCTAATAAAAACTATGAATAAATGTGGGAAATAGGAAATAAAAAGAAGCAAAATGACCAAATAAAATTCCCATGAATAGTGTAAATGTAACGATGTCAAGAATGGAATATCAGCTTAAATTTAATCAAACATAAAGTGATAAGGCCTCCTTTAAGTTTACTGCAAAAATAAACACAAAATCAAGAGCGACACGCACCAAAAACGTTTCATTCTCTCTTCTGTCTCCACTCATTCTCTTATATTCTCTTAAGATAATGGGGACGGGGTCGTGTGATAACAAAACAACCTAATTGGGGACTATATTTTTGTTGCAAGAACTTTGGCTCTTCAGAAGTTTCTATGTTGGCTTCCACAGATTGTGCATCCACTAGAAACTCAGTGTTTTTGAGGAACTACCAGGAGTGGCTGGAGTGGAGGCCAATGACGCTATAGCTACATATAGGTACATATAGATCACCGTTATCCTCAACCCAAAAGACCACCAGTTGGTGCAGCAATACTAAAGATAGGAGGTTGTGGTCGTTGCGCAGACGCGGAGTGATATCACGCACAAACGTGCCCTATGTTCTATATACTGTATGTTCGCGACCAAAGGGCGCACCGTATTAAAAGGTGCAGCCTCAGTTACGGCTGCTATTTCTGTATTTAACACATACATCAGGTGCTCTGGATTATAGGGCGCGGGCATGGTAAAACATACCGCTACCATAGCTTCAAACATGCATGCTAGCGCGGATTTAGCAATTTTGCGAAAGCTGGCAAGTTGAACAACCGACAACAATGTTTCCAAAATTAAAATGTTCGTATTTTTCGTATTTTGTTATTAAGCCCCGGAGGGCTAAAGCAGGACCGCTGTTAAAAATGTATCAGTCCGCGCTTCCAGTTCTGGTGCAACGTCCAGTTCTAAATGTATGAATCCGCGTATTGACGTTTCAACGTCCCATCAGTAAACGGAGAGATTTGGATATAGTCCCCCTGAGGTGGTGTTTTTAGAGCAGTTCTTAACAACTTTCTCTTTGCCTGATAAGAGGTCCAAACATTATTTCACTTCCCTATAAAATACTCTAAAATTTGCCATTCAAGATCAGATACCAGCAGGTATAATTCATCCTCTAAATTTTCACAATTTCTTATTCTGTCAGGCTGTTTTTAAACCTTTGGCAACATCAAATAAAGTACTCAACTGGTATTATGTCAGGCTGGTTTACATCACATTAAAGAAGCCAGCAGAAATAAAGCACAACAGTTACACAGACTACGCAAAATAATATAGCGGATATAAAAAACAGTGTTGAGATGGGTTTGTGTCACTTTAGTAAAATCAAAGCATTTTTCTTTATGTGCCAGCAATGAACACAATCTAAGAAGTCTTTGACACTAAACATATGGAGCTCCTACAGAACAAACTAAAGATTTGTTGTTATTAAGATAAAGATGAGATAAAGATGAGACTGCCTACAGGAGGGAGGTGGCTCGACTGGTGTCCTGGTGCGGACACAACAACCTGCAGCTGAACGCTCAGAAAACAGTGGAGATGATTGTGGACTTCAGGAAAGTCACAGCCCCTTTGCCCCCCCTTGCCCTCATGGACTCCCCCATCACCATCGCGGACTCCTTCCGCTTCCTGGGCACCACCATCACCCGGGACCTTAAGTGGGAGCCAACCATCAGCTCCCTCATCAAGAAGGCCCAGCAAAGGATGTTCTTTCTACGGCAGCTGAGGAAGCTCAAACTGCCTCCCAGGATGTTGGCGCAGTTTTATACGGCCATCATCGAGTCCATCCTCACCTCCTCCATCACTGTGAGGTTTGCTGGCGCCACTGTCAGGGACAGACTGAGGCTGCAGCGCGTCGTGCGCGCTGCCGAGAAGGTGATGGGCTGCAGGCTTCCATCTCTCCAGGACCCGGAGGTGTGCAGGTCGGATCATGGCCGACCCTTCCCACCCTGGTCACGGACTGTTTTCCCCCCTCCCCTCAGGCAGGAGACTACGGTCCATTCGGACCAAAACCTCCCGCTACATGAACAGCTTCTTCCCCTCTGCCATCAGGCTGCTGAACACCAAGTGACTTAGCACTTAAGCACCATGTACAGCAGCCAGTCAGACTCATGAACAATACATCACATCCTGCATTGACCTGCACTATTTCTTACCACTTACCTCTTACCACTTACTATTTATGTATATACTGTATATATGTCTTATCTTTATTTTATTTATCTTATTCTAGTGTGGTCTTCTTTATGTTGAATGTCGCAGCGTCTCACCAAGACAAATTCCTAGTTTGTGTAATACTGTGTATTACATGAACAATGGCAATAAATCTGCTTCTGATTCTGAAGAAATGCAACATTTCCCCCAGAGAAACGATGGTGATGGAAAAAGCCCTGGCTGTGTGTGTGCATCACAGCAGGTGTGGGTTCTCCTCTCTGGAGTCATGCGGGTCTCCTTTGAAGGGCAGATGAGGAGGTTGGTTACAGATTCCCCTCAGAAAGATGATTACGGTGCCAAAGGTCATCACCGGGGTAACCAGGAAGAGGCAGAGTCGGTCTACTGTACGAGCGATGCCGCTCCAGTTATCCTTCTGCTGTCAGGACCAGACATTTACGCCACTTTTGATCTTTTTTAAATCAGACTTTGGGTTGAGGACTCTGTTTGAACCCTCTGAGCTCATTGTAGTCGTTCTTGTTGCGCATGTGTTTAATGATGTAGTGGCTCCATCCACAGCCGGCTTGATCTCTGCGTACAGCTGATGGCTCCTCCCTCTTCTTGTGGTTTCACAGCTCCACACAGACACCAAAGCTCAGAACTCAAATGAAGCTACTGATGCTTCTATATCTCATGTGTTTAAATGTTTCTGGAAACGTACTGGCAGCGTGTGTGACTCGGGTCACCAGTCTGTGTCTCCCAGACTGTTTCTCAAACATCAGCTCACTGCGGGACTTCACACTGTCGTACTCCTCAGCCGAGGCAATGTAGCCCACTGAGCTGGATCGCCGCGGTAACGCTCCATCCCAGTACGGCTCTGCCTCAGCAGGGCGGGACATGGGCAAGATGAGGGGTAGTCGCTGGAGGAAGAGCTGGCAGAAAAAGAAAACAGGATTTGGAACACTGATACTGATGTATGTATGTCTGTGTGTTATAGTGGAAAAACCACATGCTCATATATCCTCTTTCATATGTTATTACGTCATAGGTTCATATATCCTCTTTCATATTGTGGCAGGGTGGAGAGAGGTGGAACGGTCAACGACAACGCCACCCGGGTAATTTCACCCCAGGAATTAACCGGAAACAGGCACGCGCAGATACGGTTCGGTTCCAGAGGCAGAGACAGGATTGAGGGTTAGGCAGTACAATTTTATTAAATCCAACTCACCAAAATAACTCGGCTGTACAAAAGTCAAACAAAAGGGGGTGGACAGGGCTGGGGCCCCACCGGCAGGTGAAACTCAATTAGGGGAGATAAACAAACTAAAAACACCCGTGCTACTACAAACAAAACTACACACGAGAGGTGTGATGAAAACGCCCTCCACCAGGGGTTGGGTCCCCGCCGTGGCCCGCAGCACCTGTCCACAAAGAAAAGAGAACAATTAAAATTTAAAATGATAAACAATCAGACGCGACGAGCGCACACGCACACACACACACACACCTCACACAGACCAGCGAATAAATGGTGACCAGGTCGTCTAAAAGAAAACCACGTCAACCAAGACACGAAAAGCAACAAAACCTAAAAAAAGTAAATATAAATTGATACAATTTACACACTGTTAAGAGTCTAAAATTTAGGCAAAAACTCCGTGGTCGCCTCGGCGGCACCACCACGTCTCAGCGCCGTTTCTCCGAGCAAAGGGGAGCGAGGGGAGAGGGAGAGAACGAGAGAGAATCCCGAACCAAAGGACCGAGCCAAAGCAGCAGTGGGTCCAGTAAGCGAGGTGATCTACTCCATGAGGGGTTCCCGCTGGGGCATCGCGACCCACTGACACCAGCCGGCAGCCAACTGCAGCGAGAACAGCCCCATTACCATTTATCAACTAAGTGAGTGGGGGAGTCAGTGACGCGCATTGTTGCGCCTTACCTGCCCAGTGCCAACTAGCGCGCACGCCCTTACGGCAAAGCGCTCTGGACGGAAGGATGGCGGGAGGAAGCACCAACCTTCTGCAACAAGTAGCAAGCACACGTTCCAGCACTGTTGCACTTTACGTCGTAACCAGATGAAATATGCGTTAGCATGCCGTGCTTTTACCTTGGCGCTGCCAGACAGCATGCTCATTCTGGGACAGGTTCAGTTGGTCAAACAGCCCAGATAAGCTGCAACCACGCTACACCTTCGTCGAAGGGGGAAGTCAACTAAAGCCAGCTGGAGGCAGTGCCTTATATAAACCTTTTTCTCCCCACCCACCAATTAAGGCACTACCTCCATATGGCACCTGTTCGGAGGGCAGGCCACGCCCTGCCACAATATGTTATTAAGTCACATGTTCATATATCCTCTTTCATATGTTATTAAGTCACATGTTCATATATCCTCTTTCATATGTTATTAAGTCACATGTTCATATATCCTCTTTCATGTGTTATTAAGTCATAGGTTCATATATCCTCTTTCATATGTTACTAAGTCACATGTTCATATATCCTCTTTCATATGTTATTAAGTCACATGTTCATATATCCTTTAAATGTATTTTTTATTTTACTCTTTATTTGCATATTTGAAACTTGAACGCAAAGTTGTCTGCTCCTTTGTTTACTTCCGGTTCCTGTCGCTAGTTTCCGGTCTCGTGAGCTCACTCTCGCTAGCTTGTCACTGACGGTGGTTGTCAGCGCAGCATCAGCGAGTCTCCAGCCCGGACGCGGCTCCTTCGTGCGTCCACAGAGGCTCCGTCTGTCTCCTACTGACTTGTATCTCTACATTTTGTCGTCGCTGCTGGTTGTCAAACGTTTGCTGGAACTTGTGGCGCTTGGCTGAACTGGTCTAGGTCAACTATATCTGTTTTAAAGAAGCGGAGGAGACCGCGGAGGAGGTTCCGAGGATGAACCCTCAGTGCGCCCGCTGTGGGAAGATCGTCTACCCGACAGAGAAAGTGAGCTGCCTGGACACCGTGAGCTGGATGACCCGGAGAAGCGTCCTTTTAGTCCGTTTTTGCGAGGATGACAGAAACGGGAACCTTTGGGCAGGTCCTGTGAAGTTGGACACGTCGGTGATTGAGAAGTGGGAGGAAAACGACCCTTAAATAGCTTTTTAGGACTTAAATGACAGATATCACAGAAAAAGAGCTCATCAATAACTGTTAATGAGCCAGACTTGCTGGTCAAACCAGGCTTTTGTAGGAAATCTGGCCTCGTTTTAAGGTTTTTAAATGCATTTCTTTAAACTCTTAGAACACAGAGGAACTCTTTTATTGGGGGCAGAGAAGGTACATTTTTACCTGGTAAAATTCAGTCAAAAGAGCACTTAAAGCATGAATAAACTGAATCATGTAGATTCTAATGACATAAGCTGGAGCTCCTACAGTTACAGCCCATAATGAGACTGCAACTGTTTCTGGGAAAGTGAACTTTTATACAGTTTACATTCTGCATTCTGAGTCTGTCCCCGGCTCCTCAAGACCTGCGCTGCTGAACTCGGGGAGCCGCTACAACGGGTCTTCAACCTCAGCCTGGAGCTGGGGAAAGTGCCCACCTTATGGAAGACGTCCTGCGTCATTCCAGTCCCCAAGAAGAACAGACCGAGTGAGCTGAACGACTTCCGGCCGGTGGCACTCACCTCACATCTGATGAAGACTCTGGAGCGGCTCTTCCTCAACCTCCTCAGGCCCCAGGTGCAGCACGCTGAGGACTCCTTACAGTTCGCCTACCGGGACAAGGTCGGTGTAGAGGACGTCATCATCTACCTGCTGCACCGAGTCCACTCGCATCTGGACAAGGGGAGTGGCACAGCGAGAATCCTCTTTTTGGATTTCTCGAGTGCCTTCAACACGATCCAGCCCCTTGTCCTACAGGACAAGCTTCTACAGATGCGAGTGGACTCCTGCCCGGTTGCTTGGATCTCCAGCTACCTCACCGACAGGCCGCAGTTCGTCAGGATGAAGGACATCACGTCTGACACTGTGGTCAGCAGCATCGGGGCTCCACAGGGGACTGTGCTGTCCCCCATCCTCTTCACTCTGTACACCTCGGACTTCTGTTACAACTCCGAAATGTGTCATATCCAGAAGTTCGCAGATGACACAGCCATCGTTGGATGTATCAGAGACGACGAAGAGGAGGAGTACCGGTGCCTGGTGAGGGACTTTGTTGCCTGGTGCCACAACAACAGCCTGCAGCTCAACACCTCCAAAACTAAAGAACTGGTCATTGACTTTGGGAGGGACCGACCGAGACCTAGACCAGTTCAGATAGGAACGGAGGAGGTGGAGGGCGTGCAGACCTACAAATATCTTGGGCTGTGGCTGGACAACAGGCTGGACTGGACAAGCAACACGAGGCAGCTGTACAAGAAGACCCAGAGCAGGATGTACTTCCTGAGGAGACTCAGATCCTTCAACATCTGCAGGAAACTCCTCTGGATGTTCTACCAGTCTGTGGTCGCCAGCATCCTGTCCTACGCTGTGGTGTGCTGGGGGGGGGGGGGGGGGGAGTGCGACAAAAGCGGACCTCTCCAGGCTGGAGAAGCTGATCAGGCGGGCCAGCTCGGTGGTGGGGATGAAGCTGAAACCTCTGGCGACAGTGGCAGAGAGGAGAACTATTGACAAGCTGCGGAGCATCGTGGACAATGTCCGCCACCCTCTGCACACTGTCATCCACAGCCAGAGAAGCCTGATCAGCCAGAGGCTGCGCCTCCCCAAGTTCAGGACCAACAGACTGGGGAACTCATTCATCCCCCGAGCCATCAGACTGTTCAGCTCCTCACTGGGGGGGAGGAGGGCCAACAGAAGGACTGGAACAACACTGCAATAACATAATACTGGGACATCCATTCATTCAGTTCATTCATCCATCTATTCATTTATTTACATTTTTATAGTTTTATATTTTATATTTATATTCTATTTTTAATGTATTCTATTTTAGGGAGGGGAGGGGAGAGGGAGAGGGGAGGAGAGGGGAGAGGGGGAGGGGAGGGGAGAGGAGAGATGAGGGAGGGGAGGGGAGGGGAGAGGAGGAGGGGAGAGGAGGAGGGGAGAGGAGGAGAGGAAGAGGAGAGATGAGGGAGGGGAGGGGAGGGGAAAGGAGGAGAGGAGAGGAGAGGAGAGGAGAGGAGAGGAGGAGAGGAGAGGAGAGATGAGGGAGGGGAGGGGAGAGGAGGGGAGGGGAAAGGAGGAGGGGAGAGGAGGAGAGGAGAGGAGAGATGAGGGAGGGGAGGGGAGGGGAAAGGAGGAGAGGAGAGGAGAGGAGAGGAAACCATGACCCAGTGGGGTGACAGAGGCCTGTCAGGTGATCATGGTTCTGGACCCCGGCAGCCTCGGCCTATAGCAGCATAGCTAAGATGTGACCTAATTAGACGACCCCCTAAATACGATAATCTGTCTGTCTATAATAATAACTGGGACTACAGAATTAGCAACAATCAGCTTTTTCAAAGAGGAAGGTTTTAACCAGCACATGAGCCACGCGTCTTCTCTCCCGCTCAGACTGGCCGACGACCTGCTGCACTGCATCCTCAAGACTGTAGTCCGGGAATCGTGTCTGCTGGTGACTAAATGTCAGACGGTTGCCCGGGACGATTTCCAGAACTGCTCTCCACGGTGCCGGTACGAGTCGCAGCTCAGCAGAACCAAACTGGACCTGCCTTTACTGAGATCACCCCGGATATGGTTCTGCTTGTCTGTAGGTGGTCTCGCCGCCGAGTCTCCGTTACCTCATGGCTGTTCAGAACCACCTCCTTAGCAACACAATTCTTATCCGATCGGACGAGGGTGACGACAGTGACAGCTCCCTCCAGGGGGAAACATTAAAGGTACAGGTAAACATCCCCTTTAAATACGCCTACCTCTTCACACACAGGGTGTTGAGTCTGTAATGATGAGTCCGGTTCTTTTCTTGCCCTGAATAAATGCAGTTTAAAATGTCACGCGTGGACATTTAGGCAGTGGTTACGTAAGTGTGGGCCTATGCGTTGTGTGTTGCCAGGAGCTGCAGAGCTGTATCCTCTCCCTAGCAACTAAGGTCCTCGTGGGATGTGACGAAGTGCTGGAGACCCTTCAGCAGGTCACCACAGCCCTCATTAACAGTGACATCACAGACAAAGAGACCAGGTAATGTTCAAACACCTTTCAAACACCCTAAAACCAGACTAAAGTGTGTTTGTAGATACAAGAGGCCAAACTATGAGTAACAAGCTGTTGTTTCTGTGCTGTTTCTACTGTGTTTGTTCTCTGTCATTGTTCAGGCTGAGAGGCTTGGAGCAGGTAACCAAGGCCACCATGCTTGGGCACCTGCTGCCGGTGTTGCTCACCACTTTGATGCACCCCAACCTGCAGACGCTCACGCTTGCTGATGCCTTAATGCCTCAGCTGGTGCAGCTGGTCCTCTACACCAGCCAGGTCGGGATCCGCCGCGGTGCTTTTGATCACATTTGGAAATAAAAGCCAACGTCCTTCTCAACGTTCTTCTTTGTTGGTGTCACAGACGGCCCTGTTGTTGAAGACGCAGTCTCCCCTTTTCACCGATGAACCACAACTGATGAGTGGCTCTCTGGTTCAGGGGGCAAAGCCCCGTTCTGCTGAAGACAAGTACGTTTTCTAAAGCAAAACAGCAACTCTCTCTCTCTCTGTGTCTCTCTGTGTCTCTGTGTCTCTGGCTCTCTCTCTCTCTGTCTCCCTCTGTGTCTCTCTGTGTCTCTCTCTCTGTGTCTCTGGCTCTCTGTCTCTCTCTCTCTCTCTCTCTGTCTCTGGCTCTCTGTCTCTCTCTCTCTCTCTCTGTGAGGAGCGTGGTGTGAGCTGGGAGCGTTCTCGTTTGAGAATTTTTCAACCTTTTTGGCTGTTTAAGCTGTGTTTGGTGTGATATTTTTGTCAGTATAGTTTAATTAATTGTTGGTGGTGTCTTGTGTTGTATTTTTAGTTTAGTTTATCGGTGTTTTGGCGTGTAACCAGCCAGCGTTTGTCTGGCTGGTTGGCGTCTGATGCCATGGTGCTTGGTGGTGGTAGCGGGGATCTCTCCCGGTTAACGCGGAGACATGGCGTTAAGGTGGGGGCCAGGTCTCTGTACACCGTGGAGGAGGTGGCCCTAGCTGTCGGGGAGGTTATAGGACATGGGTCCGTGAAATCGGCCGCCCGGATGAACGGGGCCGTGGTGTTGTTCGTGGAGAAGGTGGAGCAGGTGAACCGGCTGGTGGAGGCCGGCATCAGTGTCGGCGGGAGGTTTGAGACGGTGCTGCCTCTGAGCCTGCCGGCCACTAAGGTTACCCTGTCCAACGTGCCCCCGTTCATTACGGACGAGTTTCTGTGTCGCGAGTTGTCCAGACATGGCAAGATTGTTTCTCCTATGAGGAAAGTCATGTCTGGATGTAAATCTCCACTATTGAAACACGTAGTCTCTCATCGGCGGCAGGTTTATATGATCCTCAATAACCGCGATGAGGACCTGAATGTGTGTTTTAAAGTCCGAGTGGACGATTTCGATTATATTCTGTTCGCTTCGTCGGCACACATGAAGTGCTTTGGGTGTGGCGAGGCGGGACATTTAATTAAAATGTGTCCAAACGCAGCCAAATCGGCTGCGTCAGGCTCGGGGGAGCGGCCCGGAGCCGCTGCTGCACGGCGGAGCCCCGCACGGCGGAGCCCCGCACGGCGGAGCCCGGAGCTGTCAGCGAGCGACCAGTCGCCGGAGCCGAGGGTCCGGAGGATGATGGGGCGATGACCCCGGTGGGTTGTGACGGAAACACAGGTGAGGGTGAACGGGTGGGTGAGAAAACTGAAGTAAGGGTGCAGGACGGTGGGACTAGCGTGTGTGTACAGGAGAGGGGGACAGGAGGAGTGTGTGAGGAGGTAGGTGACACAGGTGGAACGTCTGTACAGGGAGATGAGGCAGGTGAAATGAGTGTACAGGAAGGTGAGACAGGAGGAGTGTGTGTGGAGTTAGGGAACACAGGTGGAGCGAGTGTGCAGGGGGGTGAACAGATAGGTGAGACGGGTGGTGTGAGTGAACAGGGGGAAGCTGGGCTTCAGGTAGGTGAGGTGGGCGAGGAAGAGGAGCTGGGCTGCAGTGGAGCAGCTGAAGCTGTGGAGTTGATGGAGCAGGAAGCCGGTTGGTCTCCAGCTCCATCGAGGCTCCGCAGCAGTAACAGGCCTGGTCCTGTCAAAGCTAAAAAAAGCAGACAGACAGGTAGACAGGCAGGAGGAAAAAAAGAAGAGCCGGACAGCAGCGACAGCGAGGGCTGTGTGTCTGATGATGGTGACCTCCATCAGAAGAACCTGGGCAGTCAGGAGGACAAGTCCTATTCTGCCAAAATGATTAAAACATTTTTACATGACACAAAAAACATGAAGGGGGTTAACATTGAAGAATACTTTCCGGACAAACAGCAGTTTTATCTTTCTGCCAGACGCCACACAAAAAATAAGGCTGAGGCAGATTTTACTGATCAAGAGGTTTTTAGACTGAAGAAACTGATTCTTAAAGTTAGGAGGGAATTAATGTAAATGTTGGGAAATGCACCTTTTTAGTTTTTTATTAGCTTCACTGTTTTATCTCTCTGTCTTTATCTCCCACTTTTTAATGAATAGTTTTAAGATTGGGAGCTTAAATATAAATGGAGGCAGAGAAGAGAAGAAGAGAGTTTTAGTGTATGAAACAATGATTTTAAAGAAGATTAATATCATGTTTTTACAAGAAACTCACAGTGATGTTTTAAATGAAGCTGATTGGTGCAGGAGATGGGAGGGGAGGGTGTTTTTAAGCCACGGCACAGCCCTCAGTGCCGGGGTGGGGATCCTCTTCTCCAAGAGTTTTAGCCCAACATCTTTTACTGTTGAACATGTTGTTCAGGGGAGGTGTCTTTTAATCACGGCCCAGTTTGACCAGTACAGTGCTGCTTTTATTAATGTGTATGCTCCCAACAGCGGTGCAGAGAGGAAGACCTTTCTAGAGACACTCAACAACAAACTCCGGGGGTGTGGTTCTGTCGATTATTTATTCTTGGGTGGTGATTTTAACTGCACGGAAGATGAATTTTTAGACCGGAACCACGCGGAGCCGCATCCGTCCTCGCAGCAGGTCCTGAGGCAGCTGGTCTACTCCCATGGTCTGGTGGACGTGTGGAGAAGGTCTCACACAGGCTGCAGACAGTTTACGTGGTCCCACATTAGAGAAGATAGGGTGTCTTTAGCTCGTTTAGATCGCTTGTACTGTTTTAAACATAATTTTAATGTGTTTAAATCATCTAATATTGTGCCGGTGGGTTTTACTGATCATGCTTTGGTTTTATGTGCTGTTTTTATTAACAACATTTTACCAAGAAGCACCTACTGGCATTTTAATTCAGTTTTAGCATCTGATGTGGGTTTTAAAGATGCTCTTAGCTATTTTTGGGCTGGTTTTAGGCAGAGAAAGGGCGGTTTTAGCTGCCTAAAACAGTGGTGGGACTACGGAAAGACACAAATCAGAATGTTGTGTCAGCAGCACACTCTCAATGTTACTCGTCACATCACCGGATCTATCAGGGATCTGGAAACTGAGATTGTGGAGCTCGAACGTTTGAATGAGTCCACAGGAAACGGAGGATCTATTGGAATCCTCAAGACCAAAAAGATGGCTTTAGCCAACCTGCTAGGTGCCAGAGCTCAGGGCGCCCTGGTCCGGTCCAGAATCCAGAACATCTCGGAGATGGATGCACCCTCCAGTTTCTTCTTTGGCCTTGAGAGGAAGTCTGGGCAGAGGAAGCTGATCCACTCTTTGCTGTCGGACACAGGGCAGGAGCTGACCGACCCGGGGCAGATAAGGAAGAGAGCGGTGGGGTTTTATGCTTCTTTGTACAAAACCGATTTTAAAGACGACAAGGACTGTTTTAATGGTTTTAGTGCTTTTAGTCAAGGACTGCCCAGGGTCTCCAAGGAGACCAACCACCGAATGGAGCGCCCGTTGACGGCACAAGAACTTCTCGCGGCCCTGCAGTCAATGCCGAAAGGCCCCGGCATCGACGGTCTCTCGGTGGAGTTTTACAAGGCTTTCTGGGACATCCTCGCTCAAGACGTCCTAGAAGTCTTCAATGAGAGTCTTGCCACCGGTTCCCTACCACTGTCCTGCAGGAGGGCCGTCATCACCCTCCTGCCGAAGAAAGGGAACCTGCAGGACATAAAGAACTGGCGCCCTGTGTCCCTCCTCTGCACGGACTACAAGATACTCTCCAAGGCCTTGGCCATCCGGCTGAGGGAGGCAATGGAGCAGGTCATCCATCAGGACCAGACGTACTGTGTACCTGGCAGGTCAATGGTAGACAATGTCTGCCTCATTAGGGATGTTTTGGAGGTCTTCAGTTCATTGGGGATGAGTGCTGGTCTACTTTCTTTAGATCAAGAAAAGGCTTTTGACCGTGTTGAACACAACTTCCTGTGGAGAACCATGGAGAGGTTTGGGTTCAGTGCTGGTCTGATAGCCAAGATCCAGGTACTGTACAGTAACATTGAGAGTGTCCTTAAGGTCAATGGCAGCTTGTGTGCTCCTTTTAGAGTGTGTAGAGGCGTCCGACAGGGCTGTGCTCTGTCTGGGATGCTCTATGCGCTCTCCCTGGAACCCCTCCTCCACAGACTACGCTCTTGTCTTCAAGGTCTGTTTTTACCGGGTTTTAACAGTAATGTGG
>NW_026622023.1:12500-19563 GCF_003711565.1 Takifugu flavidus | reverse complement strand
TACACACACACTCACACACACTCACACACTCACACACACTCACACACGCACACACTCACACACATACACTCACATACACTGACACACGCACGTACACACACTCTCTCACTCTCACTCACCCCCCCCCCACTACCCCCCACTACGCTCCCACTACCCCCCACTACCCACCAGCTACCACTCCCCTATCCACCCCCCCCCCCCCCCCCACTACCCCCCCACCCCATCACTTATTCATGGCTGTTCAGCCTCTTTTCCCACAGATGAAAGTTTCATGAACTGTTCAGATTTGCTTCAGGAGAGTTTCAGCTCTTTTATTCCACTGAACTCAAGGGTTTGGTTCCGTATCAGCAGGTTCCATCTTTGGTTCTGTATCAGCAGGTTCCATCTGTGGTTCCGTATCAGCAGGTTCCATCTTTGGTTCCGTATCAGCAGGTTCCATCTTTGGTTCTGTATCAGCAGGTTCCATCTGTGGTTCCGTATCAGCAGGTTCCATCTTTGGTTCCGTATCAGCAGGTTCCATCTTTGGTTCCGTATCAGCAGGTTCCATCTTTGGTTCTGTATCAGCAGGTTCCATGTTTGGTTCCGTATCAGCAGGTTCCATCTTTGGTTCCGTATCAGCAGGTTCCATCTTTGGTTCCGTATCAGCAGGTTCCATGTTTGGGTCTGTATCAGCAGGTTCCATCTTTGGTTCTGTATCAGCAGGTTCCATGTTTGGGTCTGTATCAGCAGGTTCCATCTTTGGGTCTGTATCAGCAGGTTCCATCTTTGGTTCTGTATCAGCAGGTTCCATGTTTGGTTCCGTATCAGCAGGTTCCATGTTTGGTTCCGTATCAGCAGGTTCCATGTTTGGGTCTGTATCAGCAGGTTCCATCTTTGGTTCCAGCCAGTCAGTCACTTTCGGCCTCATCATGGAAGGTCGTGGGTTCTATGCTGGTTCTGCCCAGGTCCGACCTGAGGGTGACGAGCCTGAGATCAGTGTTGTGATTCCTGATGGTGAAGGACGGTGATGATGCTGTCAGGTCCGACACAAGTGTCCCGTCCTCCCTCAGGTGTCTCCCCTCTTATTGGACATTGGTCCCGGTTCAGCCATCTTAGAGGGAGGGAAACGCTCCTCCGCTCCCCCTCGGACCCCCTCCAGGTCCTGGTCCAGGTCCTGGTCCTGGAGGGGGGCTACGGCTCAGGGCTGAGACGTCTCCAACATTTACCATCCATCAAACCTCGGGGGGGGGGGGGGGGGGGGGGGTTGCTGCTGTCAGCTGAATGTCCACTCAGAGCTGAGGACATGAAGGACGCTCAGATGGACATTTGAAAAATCCAGTTTGGATCATCAGGATCAGAACCAGAGATGGGCAGGAAGTTCTGGGTCTCATCCAGCACAAACCCAGCTGGAAACCAGTAAGGGAGCAGCTCACAGTCCAGCGGGCCTGGGGGGGACCGTTGCCATCAGACGCGTGTTGATCCAGGTGGGTCCTGGTCCTGGTCCTGGTCCTGGTCCTGGGACGGGGCGGGGCGGGTTCCTGCGATCCACAGTGAATAAATCCATATTTGGATGTGCTAAGCGTGGCTGCTCAGAGGTTCCTGGTCTGACGCCACGTGTCAGAAGACCACCTGATGAAATATTCATGTGTGTGAGACGGTGTTGCTGCGCTCCGCGGGGGTCACCTGCAGCACAGCGCGTTACCATGGAGACCCTTCTCACCGCAGCGGCGCCGGCAAACACGTCGTACAATAATATCGCCATCACACACCTCCCATCGTTCTGGGGTAGGAACCAATAGAAGGCGTGTCACCAAACAACCTCAGATTTGGTGATTAGACCCGAGCACCTGCGGAGGAACATTCTCCGCCGCCGCCAATTAGCGTTTCCCATGATGCTCGTTGGCTCCCGGTCCGCTGAGGACGCGGCGCCGGCGTGTGTGAGGACGGAGGTGAGCACGAGCAGCGTCAGCAGCCCCACAGGTGAGGACGCTAATGGGCCCAGAGGAGACGCACACGCTAACGCCCGACCTCGCTGGGGCAACATCGCAGCGTCTGGGGCAACATCTCAGCGTCGGGGCAACATCGCAGCGTCCTGGGGCAACATCGCAGCGTCCTGGGGCAACATCGCAGCGTCCGGGGCAACATCGCAGCGTCCGGGGGAAACATCGCAGCGTCCGGGGGGCAACATCGCAGCGTCCGGGGCAACATCGCAGCGTCCTGGGGCAGCATCGCAGCGTCCTGGGGCAGCATCGCAGCGTCCGGGGCAGCATCTCAGCGTCCGGGGCAACATCGCAGCGTCGGCGGGGCAAATCGCAGCGTCCGGGGCAGCATCGCAGCGTCCGGGGCAGCATCGCAGCGTCCGGGGCAACATCGCAGGTCCGGGGCAACATCGCAGCGTCCTGGGGCAGCATCGCAGCGTCCGGGCGGGCAGCATCGCAGCGTCCGGGGCAGCATCGCAGCGTCCGGGGCAGCATCCCAGCGTCCGGGGCAGCATCGCAGCGTCCGGGGCAACATCGCAGCGTCCGGGGCAACATCGCAGCGTCCGGGGCAACATCCCAGCGTCGGGGCAGTGGAACTGGGACGCTGCTGCTGTTAAATTTATTATTTAACTTTATTCGCTGTCGTCACCTCAGATTTTCGAACCCTTTAGAAACCAGCTCAGGGAATCAGAACCCAGCTCCAGGTGGAGGCGTTCCGTCATTTCACACAACACAGAACCAGCGGGGGTTCACACCTGGGGGGGGCGGGGGGGCGGGGGGGGCACTCTCACTAATACCCTTCAGTCTTCGCAGTGAATTCTGTCGCCCTCATTAAACTAAATAAAACAGCCACACTTTAGCTTTCATGTTCAAAGAGGAAGATTATTTTCATCAGAACAAAGTCAAATGGATGCGGCGTCCGGGAGGGGGACGGGGTGTCCAGGTTCAGAGGACACGTTTGAACCACGGCGTCCGGGAGGGGGACGGGGGTGTCCAGGTTCAGAGGACACGTTTGAACTACCTGCATCCAGGAGGGGGACGGGGGTGTCCAGGTTCAGAGGACACGTTTGAACTACGGCGTCCGGGAGGGGGACGGGGGTGTCCGGGTTCAGAGGACACGTTTGAACTACGGCGTCCGGGAGGGGGACGGGGGTGTCCGGGTTCGGAGGACACGTTTGAACCACGGCGTCCGGGAGGGGGACGGGGGTGTCCAGGTTCGGAGGACACGTTTGAACTACCTGCATCCAGGAGGGGGACGGGGGTGTCCGGGTTCGGAGGACACGTTTGAACTACGGCGTCCGGGAGGGGGACGGGGGTGTCCGGGTTCAGAGGACACGTTTGAACTACGGCGTCCGGGAGGGGGACGGGGGTGTCCGGGTTCAAAAGGACACGTTTGAACTACGGCGTCCGGGAGGGGGACGGGGGTGTCCGGGTTCAGAGGACACGTTTGAACCACGGCGTCCGGGAGGGGGACGGGGGTGTCCGGGTTCAGAGGACACGTTTGAACTACGGCGTCCGGGAGGGGGACGGGGGTGTCCGGGTTCAGAGGACACGTTTGAACTACGGCATCCAGGAGGGGGACGGGGGTGTCCAGGTTCAGAGGACACGTTTGAACCACGGCGTCCGGGAGGGGGACGGGGGGTCCAGGTTCAGAGGACACGTTTGAACTACAGCGTCCGGGAGGGGGACGGGGGTGTCCAGGTTCGGAGGACACGTTTGAACTCCCTGCATCCAGGAGGGGGACGGGGGTGGGTGGCGTCCGGGAGGGGGACGGGGGTGTCCAGGTTCGGAGGACACGTTTGAACCACGGCGTCCGGGAGGGGGACGGGGGTGTCCGGGTTCGGAGGACACGTATGAACTACGGCATCCAGGAGGGGGACGGGGGTGTCCAGGTTCGGAGGACACCTTTGAACCACGGCGTCCGGGAGGGGGACGGGGGTGTCCAGGTTCAGAGGACACGTTTGAACTACGGCATCCGGGAGGGGGACGGGGGTGTCCAGGTTCGGAGGACACCTTTGAACCACGGCGTCCGGGAGGGGGACGGGGGTGTCCAGGTTCAGAGGACACGTTTGAACTACGGCATCCGGGAGGGGGACGGGGGTGTCCAGGTTCGGAGGACACGTTTGAACCACGGCGTCCGGGAGGGGGACAGGGGTGTCCAGGTTCGGAGGACACGTTTGAACTATGGCATCCAGGAGGGGGACGGGGCTGTCCAGGTTCGGAGGACACGTTTGAACCACGGCGTCCGGGAGGGGGACGGGGGTGTCCAGGTTCGGAGGACACGTTTGAACCACGGCGTCCGGGAGGGGGACGGGGGTGTCCGGGTTCAGAGGACACGTATGAACTACGGCATCCAGGAGGGGGACGGGGGTGTCCGGGTTCAGAGGACACGTTTGAACCACGGCGTCCGGGAGGGGGACGGGGGTGTCCAGGTTCAGAGGACACGTTTGAACTACGGCATCCGGGAGGGGGACGGGGGTGTCCAGGTTCAGATGACACGTTTGAACCACGGCGTCCGGGAGGGGGACAGGGGTGTCCAGGTTCGGAGGACACGTTTGAACTACGGCATCCAGGAGGGGGACGGGGCTGTCCGGGTTCAGAGGACACGTTTGAACTACGGCGTCCGGGAGGGGGACGGGGGTGTCCAGGTTCGGAGCACACGTTTGAACTACGGCGTCCGGGAGGGGGACGGGGGTGTCCGGGTTCAGAGGACACGTTTGAACTACGGCGTCCAGGAGGGGGACGGGGGTGTCCAGGTTCAGAGGACACGTTTGAACTACGGCGTCCGGGAGGGGGACGGGGGTGTCCGGGTTCAGAGGACACGTTTGAACTACGGCGGCGTCCGGGAGGGGGACGGGGGTGTCCGGGTTCAGAGGACACGTTTGAACTACGGCGTCCGGGAGGGGGACGGGGGTGTCCAGGTTCAGAGGACACGTTTGAACTACGGCGTCCGGGAGGGGGACGGGGGTGTCCGGGTTCGGAGCACACGTTTGAACTACGGCGTCCGGGAGGGGGACGGGGGTGTCCGGGTTCAGAGGACACGTTTGAACTACGGCGTCCGGGAGGGGGACGGGGGTGTCCAGGTTCGGAGCACACGTTTGAACTACGGCGTCCGGGAGGGGGACGGGGGTGTCCGGGTTCAGAGGACACGTTTGAACCACGGCGTCCAGGAGGGGGACGGGGGTGTCCAGGTTCGGAGCACACGTTTGAACCACGGCGTCCAGAGGGGGGGGGGGGGGTGTCCGGGTTCAGAGGACACGTTTGAACTACGGCGTCCGGGAGGGGGACGGGGGTGTCCGGGTTCAGAGGACACGTTTGAACTACGGCGTCCGGGAGGGGGACGGGGGTGTCCGGGTTCAGAGGACACGTTTGAACCACGGCGTCCGGGAGGGGGACAGAAGAGGCTCTGGGGTAAAACAACGTGGGGGGAGAAGAGGAAGAAAGAGAATCAGAGGCAGGAAATCTGCAGCGAGGAGGCGGCTGAATTATTCAGGCCTCCCTTTCCCGCACCTGTCACGTTACCTTTAGTCACCACCCCCCCCCCCCCCCGGTCCCTTTGGGTGGGAGACAAGCCCCCCCCCCCCGGTCCCTTTGGGTGGGAGACACAGCCCCCCCTGGACCCTGGGCGGGGTTGGTAGAGAAATGCAGTAAAGTGAAGCGTGGTTGAAACGTCGCCCTGCTGCCCTGATTGACAGGCGCTGCTAATGGCTCCGCCCCCTCTGAGCATTCTGTATGGCGGGGCGACCTTTGCCCTCTCTGAAGCTCCTCCCACCGTTGCTACAGGTCAGATGGGGTTAGAGCACATGTGCCTTTGTCCCGATCGACCGTATTCAGACGCACACGTGCGCTACCTGGGATGAAAGTGTCAACATTGGTCAGTCTTTACTGGAGAGGTGTTGGGGGCGTGGCCCAGTAGGGGCGTGGCCTGCAGACTTCCTGTCTCCCATTGTTGGGATGTTCCCGGGGAAACACGCCACCCAGGTGACCCCAGGTGACCCTCTGTCCTTGGCTGGGGGGACTCATATTCAAGCCGTTCTGGGACGGGTGTGTCGGCCGTTTCTGGATCTCATCAATATTAATCAATGCTGCCAGAAGAATTCATTAGATCTGATAAAATCCAATCACCAGAGGTCACCGGAGGTCACCGGAGGTCACCAGGCCACTTAGGCCCCTAACCCACCGCTCAGGCCAGGACTAAAGTCCTCAAAGTCCTAAACGACACGCGAGGAAAACCCTCCATGAAGTTCTCCATGGGTTTGGAAAGGCCACCAGGAAATGCTCCTGCAGGAGTCTCTGGAGCTGGGCTCCCTGTCCAGGGAGCACCCAGTCCTCTGGACCCTGGACCCCCCCTCGGTCCACCAGCCCGCGGTGGGACGCACGTGGAGCCGTGACAGCTGAGCGAGGCAGGCTGTCGACCTGGGCGCTGGTGTTCCTGCAGACTTTGAAGACATTGAAGATTTGGCTGCCGGAGCTGGTAGCTAATGTGGACAGACCTGGAGTCAGCAGGGTGGTTTAGGAGAACACACACACACACACACACACACACACACACGCACACACACGAACACACACACACACACAACACACACTCACACACACCAACACACACCACACACACTCACACCACCACACACACACACACACACACACACACACACACACACACACACACACACACGCACACGCACACGCACACACTCACACACACAACACACACGCACACGCACACGCAACAACTCACACAACACACACCACACACACACACAACAAAACACACACAACACACACACCACACCACACACACACACACCACACAACACCACAACACACCACACAACACACACAACACACACACACACGGAGCGGCTGAGCAAACATCAGCAGCACATAAACAGGTGTAATCAAACGCACAAAGTGCTGAAGAGAGTGGAACCTGTGACGTGCCTGATGAAAGGATCCTTTGAGGAACCAGAGCTCAGATGAGGAAGACCAAAGAGGAAGAGGAGGCCTTGTGAGCTTCTCCCCCGGTTTGAACTGTTGTTTGTCCTGGTTTCTTATTGACAGCTCTGCCTTCATGGCCGGGCTGCACAGCCCCCCAGAGGTGG
>NW_026622023.1:0-7500 GCF_003711565.1 Takifugu flavidus | reverse complement strand
CTGTTTGAGTTCTGAAGTGTGTTTGCAGCTTCCTGCTGCCGTGCTCGTGCTTCCTGGGCTGCAGGTGAGTCCAGCAGAGCCGGACCGCAGCACCAGGAGCCCAGCGTCATTAACCTTTGGGAACGCTGCCGAAGGGGAAAAACAAAACCCACAACGTTGGAGCTCATCGGCATGGAGTCTTTTTCCATGTGAGGAGACAGACAGGACATCGACTGGGTCAGGAAGTGGCTGCAGTGGGCAGACAGAGGAGCCGAACCCTCCTTCAGCCCCAGACGAAGGAGGAAGTGGCGCTCCGGAGTGGCCAGGGAGATGCTATAGATCCAGTATCGGGACAAGAGTCCGGTCACTGCCAACCATCGATCAGGATGACAATCAATCAGGAAACCACTGAACAGCTCATTCCCAAAATAGAGTGAAGCAGCACCTGACAGCCGCTGGTGTTCAGGACCAGCCGGACTCGCCCTCCCCGCCTTCCCTGAGGCCTGAGGCAGGAGTCGGAGGAGCGCCTCGCGGTGGAGCTCAGAGATGTGTTGCATAGTGGATCGTGCACGTTTATACCACTTGACCTCTGACCCACAAAGTATTATTGACATGTTTCCTCTGCCTGGAGCCACAGATCTCAGAGGTTAATGCAGGCTGAGACACCAGACCTGAACTCCGTCCAGCCCGTCAACGCTGGCAGCTTCACAGAACCGGAGGACAAAGGGAGGCTGTTTAAAATGGGTCTGCCGAGAACCACCTAGCATGCTATGCTACATATGCTGCATTTGATTTTACAATAAGAGGATTACGTCATCAGTGATTAGAGCTTTAAGATAACCTGTGGTCACCTTGGCACCACCTCGTGTTGACACCTCCAACTGAGCCGTACGCCTGAGATGAGGAAGTTATACTTGAATTAGAGTCGAAAAGTTCCGAAGGTCCCATCCAGTCCCATCCCATCAGCACAGCAGCCGGCCAGCAGGGGGCGGTCGTGCTGTTTTTTGCTTGACATTATGGGGAGTTCTTCTGGAAACTTTGGACAGCCCCCCCAACCCCAGTAATATTAGAGTCTTAATCGTTTTTCCACGTTTTAGCTTGAAACTTCTCGTCAATCTCAGTCGTACCTGAATCACACCGGAGAACTGGAACGTCTCACTAAGCTGCTTCACTCGTCTGGAATCCAGCAGGGAAACGCCGGTGCCGGCGAGGAGTAAATCTCTGTCGATTTGTGTGTTAAACCCTCGGAGGGGAGGAAGAGGAGGTCAGAGGAAGGAGGAGGAGGAGGGCCAAGTGAGGTCCTGCCCACAGGAGATAAGTGTCCATCCCATCCACTTCACACGTCAGACCCCGGGCGTATGTACAGTATATACGGATATGCATGTATAGCAGACACAATATCCAGATTATCTGCTGGAAGAGGTTCAAACACACACTTCTCCACACATGAGCACACGTAGCGATAGCGTTGAATGTGGCGAGGATGGCGCGCTTCCTGTGGTGGCTGTGGAGAATTGGCCTGACTAAGCTCTGAATTTACATGGCTAAGCAAAGTTGTTAACCCCGCGCGGCAGGGCCACGGAGGGAGCTAATGGGATTCCTCCGTTAATGAAATTTAGAAAATAAAAGAGTGAGGCGGGATCGCAGAGACTGTGTCCGGCTCTTCAGGCACGTTTGGTCACTTTGATGGTTGGGAACGAGCTGAGAACTGCAGTGTTCCAGAAGGTTCCATCTGGGGGCTGGAGAACATTAGAGGAACTGTTCTGGGACAGTTCCTGGATGTCCAGCTTGTCCCCGTTTGCTCAGAAGCCTCCGAGCGGTTGGGGATGAGGAGAAGCTGCAGACTGGCCTCCACTCACGTCGCTGAAGCCCAAAACGGACAAAAGGACAGAAAGTTGTGGGAAAGATGGAGAAGAGGGACGGGAGGTCCTGCTTCCCGGGTCCTCATGGCAGGTTTGAGGGGAAACAGTGATGTTTGAACTCTGCTCTCTTATCTCGGCCAGTCCAGGGACCCTGGGGGGCGTCTGACCTCTGGTCGCCATGGAGACCTGTTCACCGGACCGGTCCTGCTTACGCTGCAGCTCAGGTAAATGGAGACACGACCCCCCCGCGAGCTCGGTCAGAGAGCGAGACTATTCAAACACCCTGAGAGATGAAGGCGGCGCGTTGGTTGATGTCAGCCTGCCTCCGCCCCCCCAGCTGTGAGAGCTGGATGGCTGCGGCGGCCTGAAGGCCTCGCCGTGACTGTTCCTGGAGGGTTTGTGATGAGCGAGGAGGAAGGAGGTGCAGACGTGGGTGAAGGTGTGCTGATGGGGGAGGAAATTCCCCCCGAGTCTGCACATTCTTCTGCAAACACGCTGGAATGTTTGGCTGCGTTTGCTTTGATGCTGAGGCAGATTTCCTCACCGGCCCCTCCCCCTCCACCATTAAGACTACACACACCCTCCACCCCTCAGCCCTTCGCCCCCTCACCCTCCTCACCCGGCACAGTCAGCATCGGCACAGCAACGCCAATCGATGCGCCGCGCCCCGCTGAGCGTGTCCACGCCAGGCCGGGCGAAGGCCCTTCCACAGGGGATTGTGGGAAATCTGATTTATGATGCCCGAGGTGTTGCTGACCAGTAATATTTGTTCCCTCTCTCTTCATCTCCCCCTTTTGTCTCACCCTTTCTGTTCCCACCGTGACCTGCCTGTTTACCTCTTTCTGTTTATGAAAATGAAAGTGAATTTCTCTCATAATCATCAGAACCTGGCGCTGGACCCCCGGGGGTCTGGGCGGGGCTGGAGAGAGGAGGTGCAGGAATAAACACACCTCTAAACTCAGCTCATTAATCTGTCAGGCAGCACAAGATGGAGGAGGAGATGCTGAGCCTCCATAGACGCAGTTTAGGGCCTAATTACAACAAAAACACCAGATTAATACAAAATATAAAGTTGATGTCAGTCAAATGGAATAAAACTTCCTTTAGGACACAGGCAGCTGCTCATCAGGTGGGTCACAGGCACCTGTGGACGGGTCAGGGTCAGGGTCAGGGTCAGGGTCAGGGTCAGGGTCAGGGTTCAGGCCTGGAACAGCGGCGGTCACGTCCCCGACAGACTCCTGACCCAGACTGAACCACCTCCACACCTGGTCCACACCACCAGCACGGAGGTTAGCCCACCCCCCTCGCCACCCGCTCCTCGCCACCCCCCCTCGCACCACCCCCTCTCCTCGCCACCCGCCACCCGCTCCTCACCACCCCTCCTCACCCCCCCCCCTCGCCCTCCTTCCTCGCCACCCGCTCCTCGCCACCCCCCCCCCTCGCCACATTCCACTATCAGGGTGTGGTTCAGGAACTCCAGGACAGCAGACAAGTCCTGCAACGCAGTGAGGAGGGCTAAGAGGATCATTGCCGTTTCCCTCCCCCATGCAGGACATTCTTCAGGGATGCCACCATCAAGGATCCATCCCATAATCCCTTCACTCCCCTGACATCAGGCAGATGACTCTGGAGCATCAGACCCAACACACAAGCCAACAATCACAGAAAAACCTCCACTTGCTCCCCCCATAAACGTTTGAGACGCCCAGCTCACCTTCACACGTGCACACGTGCACACGTGCACACGTGCACCACGACTCGCAGAACTGAGACAATCAAGGACCTTGAATCTGGACAAACTATTATTATTATAGTGATAATAAAAGAATCGTCTCACACAGAGGTGTTGGGCTGAGGGGGGGCTGGGGGGGGCTGGGGGGGCCCCCGGTGTGAGGGCACCTCAGGACACTCCTCCAGTACCCCCCCCCCCCCCCACACACACACACACACACAACACTTTAGGAACGCAGTAAATTAGAACATTATCTCACTGATGGGGTGGATGATTGCCCTGGTGTGTGTGTGTGTGTGTGTGTGTGTGATTTTCTGTTATATTTTCTGTTTAATTCAAATCAATAAATCCTGAGGCAGGTGTGCTGTTCCAGAATAAGGTGGTCGGTGTGGAGGACCTCTACCTGCAGGACCATGCAGGAAGCTGAGGAGCATCTGAGGAGCATCTGAGGAACATCTGAGGAGCATCTGAGGAACATCTGAGGAGCATCTGAGGAGCATCTGAGGAGCATCTGAGGAACATCTGAGGAGCATCTGAGGAGCATCTGAGGAACATCTGAGGAACATCTGAGGAGCATCTGAGGAGCATCTGAGGAGCATCTGAGGAACATCTGAGGAACATCTGAGGAGCATCTGAGGAGCATCTGAGGAGCATCTGAGGAACATCTGAGGACATCTGAGGAACATCTGAGGAGCATCTGAGGAACATCTGAGGAACATCTGAGGAGCATCTGAGGAGCATCTGAGGAGCATCGTTTAAATGGAACTGCTGGTGAATATTTATCTATATTATATAGATTAGGATGTTTCCCTGAGCTTCGGCTCCATCAGCTGGAATTGATTTACCAACAGTGGCTCAGAACGATGTCAAACCCACCTGTTTTATGCCTCTGGTGACCTTTGACCCCAAGCACCTGTGTCATCACAGGTGGTCCAGTGGTGCCAGGCAGGTGTTTCCAGGCCGTGTGTGACGTCTCTGGTCACTTATTGAATCTCTAAAACTTTGTTTACGTCGGTTCATCTTTGAGGTTGAGCCGATACGACACCGCTGCTACCCACAATGCCCTGGGCAGGAGCCGCGTGGCAGCCAGATTTCCCCCGGCGACGGCTCGGCCGAGCTCTACGCTGTGTTACAGCAATTAGAGCTCAATTAGCTGAGGACTAAACACACACACGTGCACGTATACGTGCACACACAGAGGGGAGCAGAGCTGTTAGCAGATGTAAAGAGCAGCACTTTTCTCTGGGGTCTCGTTTGAACCAGCGGATCCACAAGGATGTTCTGCAGCCCGGGGACAGGATGCACACCACACCACACACACACACACTCACACGCACACCACACACACACACGGCACGCACACACTCACCACACCACACGCTCACACACACACACACACACACACACACACACACACACCACACACACACACACCACACACACACGACACACCACACACACACACACACACACCACCCTCACCACACACACTCACACCCCCACATCACCCACACACACACTCACACCACACACACCACCACCCACACACACCCCACCCACACACACACCCCACCCGCTCACACACACACAACCCCCTGCCTCACCTCACCCACACAGCACCCCAACACACACCCCACACCCACACACCCACACACTGCACACACCGCTCACCCCACACACCCGCACCCACCTCCACCTCTCACGCACCCCTCACACACAAAACTACTCACACACCCCTCACTCCACACAACACCACACCCCACACACCCCCACGCTCACACACCCCACACCCACATTCACCGTCACACACACACCACACACACGCCATTCACTCACACCCCACACCGCACCCCTCCTCACCCCACACCCCACCACCCCCTACACCCACACCCCTACTCCCCATGCACACCCACCACACCCCCCCTTCCTCTCACATACGCTGCACCCACACCTCCCACCCACACCTTTCTGCCTCACACCCCACCCCCCACACACACACACACACCACCCCCTACTCCCTCACACACACCACACACTCTCACACACACACACACTCTCTCTCTCACACACACACACACATACTCACACATGTATAAAACATGGGTCAATAGCAGCTGCTTCTCACTCATGTTTTGCTGGAAGGTTCCAGGATCATTTTTGGACTAAACGATGGTTCCTCAAGGCTGGATGGATCCAAATCTGCTGCACAAGAAAACTGAATTCCATTTATTTTCTGCATCCAAACATATTTTTACTGCGACATGTTTGTGCAACCATCCAGCAGGAGGAGCTGGTGCACCAGAGATTCATCCACCTCTTCTTTTCTGGCCGGTGTGCTGGTTTGTGGCCTTCTGTTGCCCACCAGGTTCCTCAGGTGTGTGTTCCTCATCACACACTCCCATATTTCCATCCCATATTTCCATCAACACAAACGATTTTACTGATTTATGGCCTGAAGTTTTGCTTCAGCGTCCGTTGACGGTCGATCTCTGAGGTCGCTGGATTCACAGGTCTGAGCCGCAGCCAGAGGTTCTCTGGGTTCTTCCATCTCCCCCATCCTCATCTTCTCATTTCATACTGTCCCTCCCTCCTCTCCTCCTCCACTGCTTCCAGGCCTCACCTTCCTTCCTCCTCCTTTGCCTCTCCTCTGTGTCGGGTCGCTCTGCTTGTCCCGGGTGATAATCCGTGTCACGGCGGCTGATTGGGGATTAGGACTAGCAGTTTATTCACGGCAGGGAGAATGATACAGCGCTTAGCGGCAGCAGCTCCGGCGGCAGCCGCTCTCTGCTGAATTAGCAACATGTTTGAATGAGATAAAAGAGGGAGCTTACCCCCCCCCTCCTCCACCTCACCCCCCCAGCATCTCCACATAATCCCCATACAGCTGTGAAATGAGCCGGACCAACGGCACCGCACCTACAGCCTGGACTGCCTCTCATCCTCCGCTAACGGTCTTTATACTCTGCCCACACACACACACACACACACACACCACACACACACACACACACACACACACACACACACACCACACACACACACACACATTTGACAGAGCTCCACTACAGACATGTTTAAAAATGTGTGTAGATGTCTCAGTAATGACATAGAATATAACATTTCTTGTGGTTGTGGTTGTTGAACTGCATCTATACATTACAAATGCATTGTTTGGTGCGTTCAAATGCTTTTATTGAAACACTCTTTGTGTTTTTACTGAATTAACCTCATCCGAATCAAAAGTGACCCAAAGAAGCAACAGTTTGTGAGCACGGCAGTTTTTTGTGGAGCATTTTGTGCACAAGTCAATTCAATGTGTTTTGCATAGCAACAATAAAACAGAACAAAATGCATAATTAATACCATTTTGATTAGCTTCAAATGATAACGGAAATGTGGTTGAGATTGAAGCCAGGTTTGATCTCCTCCTCCTCCTCCTGGGATCTACTGGCTGACAGAGTCAGAGGATCTCACAACGTTTAGATTCCAACAATCTGCCAGGCACAGACTGAGGTCTGGAGACCAGGAGAGGACCGAAAACACTGTGCTTGAAATGTTCCTGCTTCAGAACCGGACCTGCTGGGACGGCTCATAGGTGAGTCCTGACAGAGCAGCAAAGATCCAGCTGCAGGCGAGGACCGTGTGGCGAGCAAAGGGGGCGGGGCTTTCACAGAGAGCTACCTTTGTAGATAAATGTGAAACATAATCCCAGTATTGAGGAGATTCCAT
The DNA here is from genome assembly GCF_003711565.1 of Takifugu flavidus. Lineage (NCBI taxonomy): Eukaryota > Metazoa > Chordata > Actinopteri > Tetraodontiformes > Tetraodontidae > Takifugu > Takifugu flavidus. Next base: position 198 of record NW_026622023.1, on the reverse strand, counting down.
CAGGCTAAAGGTAAAGAGCGACTGGGGCTGCAGGAGGAGCCGAGGCGCTCCTCCTCCTGCAGGTCCGAGGGGTGCAGTAATAATCTGGATCACTGTGGTGACACAATCATGGAACTGTCTTAAAAATCCTCTTGATTGTCTACTTAATCCACCATTTCTCCTCAGCCACAATAATAATAATCACCGTCTGGCTCCGTT